>NC_083570.1:44408897-44708897 GCF_027579695.1 Neoarius graeffei
TTCTCACAGCTCCATGTTCTCTGGTTCGATCCTGAGCTCAGGTTCCTGGCTGTATGGATTTCCACATGCTCTTATGGGTTTCCTCTGGGTTCTCCGGTTTCCACCGTCCTCCCAAAAACATGCCTACATTGAATATGGACCACCTACACTAAAGTGCCCCCTGTGTGTGAATGAGTGCCCTTACACCTAGTGTTCCCAGGATAGTCTCTGGCTCCATCACACTCCTGAATGAATGAAAATGAAATGAAAGTGAAATGTTTTTATATCTTGGCTTTGTAATTCAGTCTGTACATGCTGAAGAGAGGGAGTCTCGTCACGTAGCTGAGTGATAAGTCTGATCATAACGATTGCATTTTGTTCTAATGACCCATGTTTCCCTCATGTTATACCAGTTGAATGCGAGCTAGAAAAATGTCGCTGTTATAAAAAATACCATTTTATAAAAATAAGCATGGTACTGTAATATTATCTGCCATCTGTTTGAGTGGAGGTCACTGATTTTCAGCAATTGTTTAGCTATTTCTTATGGCAGCTTTGTTTGGTTTAGGGCAGAGGTTTTCAAACTTTTTTCAGCCCTTGAATTGAATTATACAGATCCTTACCACCATATGGACCCCCCCCCCCCCCCCCCCCAATAATAATAATAATAATAATAGGGCAGCACGGTGGTGTAGTGGTTAGCACTGTTGCCTCACAGCAAGAAGGTCCTGGGTTCGAGCCCCGGGGCCGGCGAGGGCCTTTCTGTGCAGAGTTTGCATGTTCTCCCCGTGTCCGCGTGGGTTTCCTCCGGGTGCTCCGGTTTCCCCCACAGTCCAAAGACATGCAGGTTAGGTTAACTGGTGACTCTAAATTGACCGTAGGTGTGAATGTGAGTGTGAATGGTTGTCTGTGTCTATGTGTCAGCCCTGTGATGACCTGGCGACTTGTCCAGGGTGTACCCCGCCTTTCGCCCGTAGTCAGCTGGGATAGGCTCCAGCTTGCCTGCGACCCTGTAGAACAGGATAAAGCGGCTACAGATAATGGATGGATGGAATAATAATAATAATATCTACACTACACATCTTTCATAAAACTAAAATGTGTCAAATGTAATGCATTGTCATCATACATGATATTTTTGTACACTTTTCACATTACACCCTGACACACACATTTCATTTTACCATCAGCTTGAAGTTGAACTTTTTTACAGCTGGGAGTGAACAGTAAAATATTTACATATTATTTGGCTAACATCTTTCTAAATTTGATTACCAGTCTGAATTCTCATTTGTTTGTTTAACGTATCAATGTTAGATACAACACAATTAACACTAGTGATAATAATATTAGCTGTGATTGTGCTTAGGACAAAGCGTATAGATTCAGTAAGTCTACAGTTTTTATGAAATTTAATGGGCCTAAACATTTAGGCAAAGTACATTGTGAAATATAAAAAAATACCACATACTGTGCATATTTTAAATACACTCACCGGCCACTGAGGACCAATTATGCAGGTACACGCATACATCAGCCGATCCCTTGACAGCAGCACAATGCATAAAATCATGCAGCTACAAATCAAGAGCTTCAGTTAATATTCACAATGTTCAAACATCAGAATGGGAAAAACTGTGATTTCCAAGTGTGACTTTCTTTCACTGTGGCATGGGTGTTGGTTTGAGCCAGATGGACTGGTTTGTGTATTTCAGAAACTGCTGATCTCCTGGGGTTTTCACACACAACGGTCTCTAGAGTTTACACAGAATGGTGCGAAAAACAAAAAACACTGAGTGAGTGAGTGAGAGTTCTGTGGGAGGAAACAAACGCCTTGTTGATAAGAGAGTTCAGAGGAAAATGGCCAGATTGGTTTGAGCTGCCAGGAAGGATACAGCAACTCATAGCAACTCTTTACAACCGTGGTGAGCAGAAAAGCATCTCAGCATGCAACAGCAGAAGACCACATTGGGCTCCACTCCTGCCAGCCAAGAACAGGGATCTTAGAATCAAGAACAAGTTCCTATTAAAGTGGCCGGTGAGTGTATTTTTAGAAACAATCCTACAGACCCTCTGTAATTATCCCACGGACCACAAGGTGTCCATATCATCCTACAGTAGTTGGCTGCTTTAGGGGAATTGTTCAGCGTACATTTCCTCTCACCAAGCCAGGGTTTTTTAAACACTTGTTAGGACCAGTTGTTCTGTTTTTTTTTAAACATTCTGTTGCATATTTTGGGTAGTGGCCCCTCAGTGCTGATAGGTATTATGACTTACTTTAGAGCTTCACATCTTTATTAATTTAAAAGGATTCAGCAGCAGGCAGTAGCTGACACTGGACTTTCCTTCCTCACCAAACTGAACCTTTCATGCAACTTCAAACCAACTGGAAATCTCACATATAGCACTTTATTTACATCAATACATGTACACTTAACATTTCTTCATTTTAACTTACTGCCTATACATGTTTTTTTTTGCACTGATTGAGGTTGTTTACAATCATCCTCATAGTGTTGTATCATTATTTATTAAGTAATTACATAGTACACATTTTACACAGTTCATTCCATGTACAGCCCCGATTACAAAAAAAGTTGGGACAAAGTACAAATTGTAAATAAAAACGGAATCCAATAATTTACAAATCTCAAAAACTGATATTGTATTCACAATAGAACATAGACAACATGTCAAATGTCGAAAGTAAGACATTTTGAAATTTCATGCCAAATATTGGCTCATTTGAAATTTCATGACAGCAACACATCTCAAAAAAGTTGGGACAGGGGCAATAAGAGGCTGGAAAAGTTCAAGGTACAAAAAAGGAACAGCTGGAGGACCAAATTGCAACTCATTAGGTCAATTGGCAATAGGTCATTAACATGACTGGGTATAAAAAGAACATCTTGGAGTGGCAGCTGCTCTCAGAAGTAAAGATGGGAAGAGGATCACCAATCCCCCTAATTCTGTGCCAACAAATAGTGGAGCAATATCAGAAAGGAGTTCGACAGTGTAAAATTGCAAAGAGTTTGAACATATCGTCATCTACAGTGCATAATATCATCAAAAGATTCAGAGACTCTGGAAGAATCTCTGTGCGTAAGGGTCAAGGCCGGAAAACCATACTGGGTGCCCGTGATCTTCGGGCCCTTAGACGGCACTGCATCACATACAGGCATGCTTCTGTATTGGAAATCACAAAATGGGCTCAGGAATATTTCCAGAGAACATTATCTGTGAACACAATTCACCGTGCCATCCGCCGTTGCCAGCTAAAACTCTATAGTTCAAAGAAGAAGCCGTATCTAAACATGATCCAGAAGCGCAGACGTCTTCTCTGGGCCAAGGCTCATTTAAAATGGACTGTGGCAAAGTGGAAAACTGTTCTGTGGAAGTCTGTGATTCAAATTCAAAAGCTTTTGGTCCACTCAACAAAAATAACTGGGTGTCGGGGAAAATTCTTTTTATGACCTACACTTGAAAAATTTGAAAGGCAGTCTACCTTTAAATATCTTGTCTTTGTAATGCATTACATTGAATATAGGTGGAAATGGATTTGCAAATTACTGCATTCTGTTTTCATTTACATTTTACACAACGTTCCAACTTTTTTTTTAATTGGGGTTGTAGTATTTCCTATTATAAGATTAAAGTGAACCAAATAAAAGATTATTAAACCAATTTCTTGACATTTTTACTCAGTTCTAGATTTAGTGTTGTTTATTCTATTGACAGATAATTTAATACAAATTTAAAATTTGCAAAAAATCATCCCTTATATTTGGTTCATTGTAATCTGATGATTACAAATTTAAATTTGACTATTATTAAGATATTTTGACTTGATGTCATTTTTTGCAGTGCTGCGCTGTCACATCATCAAAACAGAAAAGAGCACTGAGACACCATGTATAGATGACAAAGGAGTTTTAAAAAGGTTTCATAAAAAAGACATTAATAACAAAAAGTTTAGTTAAGAGAACAGAACTAACCAAATTAATCAGTGATAGTTCAGTTCAGTGCAAGTTTGCATAACTTTCAAATGTTTCCAGAATACAGAGTAGACAAGAAACAATGAAATTCTTGTATTACAGTGGTGTGTCCGGACAGGTAACATGCAGTGCATACAACAAATAAACAGAGACAGCAAAGAATGAGAAACAGGATTGCACAATCAGATTGTACAACCCTGATTCCAAAAAAGTTGGAACAAAGTACAAATTGTAAATAAAAACGGAATGCAATGATGTGGAAGTTTCAAAATCCCATATTTTATTCAGAATAGAACATAGATGACATATCAAATGTTTAAACTGAGAAAATGTATCATTTAAAGAGAAAAATTAGGTGATTTTAAATTTCATGACAACACCACATCTCAAAAAAGTTGGGACAAGGCCATGTTTACCACTGTGAGACATCCCCTTTTCTCTTTACAACAGTCTGTAAACGTCTGGGGACTGAGGAGACAAGTTGCTCATGTTTAGGGATAGGAATGTTAACCCATTCTTGTCTAATGTAGGATTCTAGTTGCTCAACTGTCTTAGGTCTTTTTTGTTGTATCTTTCGTTTTATGATGCGCCAAATGTTTTCTATGGGTGAAAGATCTGGACTGCAGGCTGGCCAGTTCAGTACCCGGACCCTTCTTCTACGCAGCCATGATGCTGTAATTGATGCAGTATGTGGTTTGGCATTGTCATGTTGGAAAATGCAAGGTCTTCCCTAAAAGAAACGTCATCTGGATGGGAGCATATGTTGCTCTAGAACCTGGATATACCTTTCAGCATTGATGGTGTCTTTCCAGATGTGTAAGCTGCCCATGCCGCACGCACTAATGCAACCCCATACCATCAGAGATGCAGGCTTCTGAACTGAGCGCTGATAACAACTTGGGTCGTCCTGCTCTTTAGTCTGAATGACACGGCGTCCCTAATTTCCATAAAGAACTTCAAATTTTGATTCATCTGACCACAGAACAGTTTTCCACTTTACCACAGTCTATTTTAAATGAGCCTTGGCCCAGAGAAGACGTCTGTGCTTCTGGATCATGTTTAGATACGGCTTCTTCTTTGAACTATAGAGTTTTAGCTCGCAACGGCGGATGGCACGGTGAATTGTGTTCACAGACAATGTTCTCTGGAAATATTCCTGAGCCCATTTTGTGATTTCCAATACAGAAGCATGCCTGTATGTGATGCAGTGCCGTCTAAGGGCCCGAAGATCACGGGCACCCAGTATGGTTTTCCGGCCTTGACCCTTACGCACAGAGATTCTTCCAGATTCTCTGAATCTTTTGATGATATTATGCACTGTAGATGACGATATGTTCAAACTCTTTGCAATTTTACACTGTCAAACTCCTTTCTGATATTGCTCCACTATTTGTCGGCGCAGAATTAGGGGGATTGGTGATCCTCTTCCCATCTTTACTTCTGAGAGCCGCTGCCACTCCAAGATGCTCTTTTTATACCCAGTCATGTTAATGACCTATTGCCAATTGACTTAATGAGTTGCAATTTGGTCCTCCAGCTGTTCCTTTTTTTGTACCTTTAACTTTTCCAGCCTCTTATTGCCCCTGTCCCGACTTTTTTGAGATGTGTTGCTGTCATGAAATTTCAAATGAGCCAATATTTGGCATGAAATTTCAAAATGTCTCACTTTCGACATTTGATATGTTGTCTATGTTCTATTGTGAATACAATATCAGTTTTTGAGATTTGTAAATTATTGCATTCCGTTTTTATTTACAATTTGTACTTTGTCCCAACTTTTTTGGAATCGGGGTTGTACATCACAATGACCAAATTTCAAAGGGAACTAAATTTCACCTATTTTATGAAATTGAAAGGCCAGCTTTAAAGTTCAAACTGATAAACGTAGTTGTTTTTTGTTGATATATGTACACTCATTCTGAATTTGATGTCTGCAACACATTCCAAAAAAGTTGGGACAGGGGCAACAAAAGACTGGGAATGTTGTGAAATGCTCAAAGAAAATAAAACCCCGTTTGGAAAATTCTACAGGTAAACAGGTTAAGTAGTAATTGTAAAGGCTCAGTCATTCACAAGCAAGGATGGAGCAAGGTTCACCACTTTGTGAAAAACTGTATGGGAGAATAGCCCAACAGTTTAAGAGCAACATTTCTCAATGTACAATTGCAAGAAATTTAGGGATTTCTCCATCAACAATCCATAATATCACCAAAAGATTCAGAGAATCTCAAAAAATCTCTGCACATAAGGTACAAGACCAAAAAAACAACACTTAAATATAGTCTGTGACCTTTGATCCCTCAGATGGCACTACATTAAAAACCGACATGATTGTATTAAGGATATTGCTGCATGGGCTCAGGAACACTTCGGAAAACTGTTGTCAGTAAACACAATTCATCACTGCACCTCCCAGGCAAAGCGAAAGCCACATCAACAACATCCCAAAACACTGCTGAATTCTCTGGGCCCGAGCTCAACTAAGATGGAATGACGCAAAGTGAAAAAGTGTGTTGTGGTCTGATGAGTAAACATTTCAAATTGCTTTTGGAAATCACAGATGTCGTGTCTGCTCAGCTAAAAAGGAAAAGGACCATCCAGATTGTTACCAGCACAAAGTTCAAAAGCCAGCACCTGTGATGATATGGGGGTGTGTTACTGCCCATGGCATGGGTAACTTGCACATCTGTGAAGGCTTCATTCAAGACCATAGGTTTGGTATTAACATTGGTGGGGACAAAAACCCAATGTCAACCCCCAGTGGCACCAACTTCAGGTCAACATTAGAGGGTCACAATATTTTGCTCCGTTGTGTTCCACCAAAAGAGCATCCATCATCAATCCAAAGTCCAGACTTTTAAAATGTGAAGTTCAGAACTGTAGTAATTCATGAATAATAATAATATGCAATTAATTTGATTAATTGCAAATCTTGCATGTGATGATTAACTTATTCTACCAATTTGCAAATGTGTTTTACAAGCGAATAACGCATTGACTGTCAGGAGGGTGTATGTTCTTTTCCCCTCAGAAATGAAAGTAAAACACATACGGGGCCTTAAACATTGCATTCCATGTGGCTGGCAGGGGGAGTGGGCTCTCTTCTGTGTGACCTTTAACTAGTTTTAGAATGCTAGTTTAAGCTGACATGTGATTGATCTAACGGTAAAACAGGACGAGGGCACTAGAACTTTTTTGACACGTTGAAAGGTTACAATTTTACCTGGCAGCAGAATGTATCTGAATTCTGATTGGTTGTTGTATCTGATTCTGATTGGTTGTTGTTATTTTATTGCCCTTTTGTTGCCTTCTTGAGCGGAGGGAGAGGAGGGAGTGACGGGGTTCTACAGAGAAGTTTTTAGCCTACAGCTTTCAAATGAACCCCCTTGAAAACCAATCAGTTCAGCGTATGTATGTGCTCGGTATGTGACGTTTTCAAAAGAGAGGTGGGAGTAACCAAAAATTTCTGATCAAGAAGGCGGAGGCTGTTTTGCTGATTATGTGAAAATGTTTGATTTGATCAAAAGGTGTCTGGGCCACAAATAATGTCCACATCACCATTGGGTTGTTGTTTACATGTGTCATGTTACCTGAACTCGGTCAGGGCTCTGCAGGTCTTAACTGAAGCACTTCAAATTCAGGGTTAGCGGGATGCTAAAGTTTGCAGGCACTTCACAAGCAAGACTCGGTGCAATATTAGCCAACATTAGCACAATTTGATATGATTTAATAATGTCTGTGTGACCTTAATGAACACCAGTTGTTGTCAGTATCAAGTCGGATTGTTATTTGCATGCCACACAAACTTAGAAAAGTCATATTCGTATGTTGTCATTTTTACACACTGAATACGAACTGTTGTTAACTGATTCATTTTACAAGCTAATCTAACGTTACATTCCTCAAGGACAGTTTGCTAGCTAGCAGCCACTCACTGCACTGCAACCGCAATTGCTAATTGACATGGTAGTCAAACATGCTTGCTGTTTTCGCGACCACGCCCCCAGAGCGGATATTCATGAGCGAATTTTGCGTGGTGTTTCGCCCAGTGGAAACCGACAGTAACCATTTGGGTACTGCACACAGAGCGTGATTTATATAATTTTTTTCCTTCAATCAGAAATATTGGTAGGGACATATCAGCTGTCATTTGATATTGGTAGGGACACGTCCATATCGTCCATACCCAATTCTACGCCTATGGCTTCATTAATGCTGAAAGGTACATACAGGTTTTGGTGCAACATGCTGCCATTCAGACAACGCCTTTTTCAGGGATGTCCCTGCTTATTCCAGCAAGACAATGCCAAGCTACGCTCAAAGTCAAGGTCAAGACTTTTATTTGTCATTTCAACCATATACAGTTGGTACAGTACACAGTTAAAACAAAATAATGTTTCTCCAGGACCATGGTGTGACATTAAACATCACAGGACTACAAATCTACAAATACAACATAAAGTGTAAGAGTGCAGCGAGTGGAAACATTGCAGACAATAAACTACACACAACATAAAGTGCAGACAACAAGGACAGTGTAAAAATGACAATTAGCACGAACAACAGTACATTTCCAACCTGCTATTGTTAATGTGTGGAAAGTTGAGTGTGCATATTGAGGTAGTATATGAAAAGGGAATAAATAAATGTTAACAGCGTGGCTTCATAGTAAAAGAGTGCAGGTGCTAAACTGGGCTTCCTGCCTCCCATTGAAAATGTATGGCACGTTATGAAGTGCAAAATACAATAACGGAGATCCTGGACTGTTCAGCAGCTTAAGTCTTATATCAAGCAAGAACAGCAAAGAATTTCGTGTTCAAAACTTCAGCAATTGGTGTTCTCAGTTCCCAAATGCTTATTGAGTGTTGTTACAAGAAAAAGTGATGTAATACAGTGGTAAATGTGACCCTGCCCCAACTTTTTTGGATCATGTTTCCTGCAACAAATTCAGAATGACAGAATGAATATATATTTATAAAAAACAAAAAAGTTTATCAGTTTGAATTTTAAATATCTTGTCTTTGTGTTGTATCCAATTGAATATAGGTCAGAAAGAATTTGCAAATTATTGCATTCGGCTTTTGTTTATGTTTTACACAGCATCCCAACTTTTTTCGAAATGGGGTTGGAGATACATTCCACTATATTCATGATATTTTTATTTGCTAAGATGTCAGTTTTTGCAGTGACGAGCATCTCAGATATTTCAACAGCCTCTCTGATCTTGCTGTGAGGCGACAGTGCTAACCACTACACCACCGTGCAGAAAAGAAAAGAAAATCACACAGAGAGGTTTTAGATGCCAAGGCAAGATTAGAAATTAACCTAATTTAAAAAATAAGGCATGTTGTTTTTGTTACATTTTGGCATATCTTTGTTTCCTTTAAGTCAATATATGAGAGTATATGTAGTGGTTAGCACTGTTGCCTCACAGTAAGAAGCTTCTGGGTTCAAACCCAGTGGCTAATGGGGGTCCTTTCTGTGTGGAGTTTGCATGTTCTCCCCGTGTCTGCGTGGGTTTCCTCCAGGTGCTCCAGTTTCCCCCACAGTCCAAAGACATGCAGGTTAGGTTAACTGGTGGCTCTAAATTGACCGTAGGTGTAAATGGTTGTTTGTCTCTATGTGTCAGCCCTGCAATGATCTGGTGACTTGTCCGGGGTGTACCCCACCTCTCACCCATAGTCAGCTGGGATAGGCTCCAGCCTGCATGACCCTGCACAGAATAAGTGGTTATGGATAATGGATGGATGGATGATTGCCTCACCAAAGAAGTTTAAAACAAGTTCCAGACCATGCTGATTTAAAATAATTGTCCTTAAGAAATAAATCATTCATGAAGCATGCAGTCATAAACACTTTCCTGATTGTTTTACTCAAACATCACTATGTGGCAGACATGGTGCAGTTCTGAAGCCTGCACATCTCTCTCTCTCTCTCCAGCACCTTTCCCTTCCCCATATTGTTGACATCAGCAATGCTGCTCACATTACAGCAACACCTGAACCTAAATGCCTTCAAGTGTCTACAAACTAGTGTTGTAGTACATGAGACTAGTCTCAAGGCCACTTTTTGAAGGTCTCAGTTTCATCTCGGAATCGACCACATTTTTACTCTGTCTTATCTCAGTCTTGGACATAGATGACTCTGGATTTTATTTCAAGACTGGTCAAGACCACAACTATGTGGATTTCACTAAATTACCTGTGCATTGTCTGATTTATTTGTTAACATTGTTATGGTGATTGGATGTAAAACTTTGTGCTTCAAATATGATCAATAATATGACTCATTGCTAATTTGAAATTTTCCTGTTAATGGCCGTCACCCCTCCCTGCCCTCTTTACACCCACTGGCCTGGTTCTGGTCTAGACTCGGTCTTGTCCTGCCTAGGTCTCGGTCATGACTTGATCTCAACCCCTCAAACTCTTGATCTCGTCTTGGTCTCTATACATTCTGGTCTTGGTCATGATATGATCTCAGTTTAGGTGGTCTTGACTACAACACGAGTTAGCTGTACATCACTAGTGATGATGACTACTTCATTAGGATGCACAGAAACGCAGATGGGCCTCGAGGCCCGCAGCAATTCTCCTTTCCTTATGAATTGCCTTGCACAGCAAGGTAAGACAAACAATGTCATGCCCCCATCGTGTTATCTCTCTGGACCTCCAGACCTGATGTCAAGTGGTGCACAAAAGTGCCATAGACCTGACGGGTATGGAAGTTGCCCCACAGTGACAACTGACTTGCTGAGTGATGCCATCTGTTGGCCATTTGAGTGGCTCTTCCACATGCCATCTGGTGCAATGAGCAATGGTGATTAAGTGGTAACTCCTCTTTCCCCAATACTCAAGTCCTCCTGGACCTTAGACTCACCACCAGTTGCAGTTTAAAGTCATACTCAGGACTACACTACTACAACCTTCACTGAAAACTGATCTCATATGTGTTTGGGTTGAAATGCTAATAGTGGAGTGTGAACATCGTCACTGGATTGAGTTTCCGTCTCACCTGAAGCTATTCAGCTATGCATGCACTCAGCTAAATGGCCAGCATTACACCCTGATCATGCCATACATGAATTGAGAAAAAGTGTGGTTATTTGTCTCCATCTCAACTTACACACACTATAGGTATTAATTTAACAGAGAGGTTTTTGCAGTGGAGCTCTAGAGTAACATTTTGGCCAATAGCACTCCAGATTGCTCACTAATTTACAGTAGATATATGGACATTACATAAGATCAGAAAATAATCGTTTGATAAGTTGGATAGTTGCTACATTTAGTTTTAAGGATTTGCCTTTGGGGCGGCACGGTGGTGTAGTGGTTAGCACTGTCGCCTCACAGCAAGAAGGTCCTGGATTTGAGCCCAGCAGCCAGGCAAGGGCCTTTCTGTGTGGAGTTTGCATGTTCTCCCCGTGTCTGCGTGGGTTTCCTCCAGGTGCTCCGGTTTCCCCCACACAGTCCAAAGACATGCAGGTTAGGCTAATTGGTGGCTCTAAATTGACCGTAGGTGTGAATGTGAGTGTGAATGGTTGTTTATCTCTATGTATCAGCCCTGCAATGATCTGGTGACTTGTCCAGGGTGTACCCCACCTTTTGCCCGTAGTCAGCTGGGATAGGCTCCAGCTTGCCTGCGACCCTGTAGAACAGGATAAAGCGGCTATAGATAATGGATGGATGGATTTGCCTTTGCACCAATACATAAACTAATAATAATAATAATAATATCAAAAATTTGCACTGTAAAACTTTACATTTTGATAACATTTCACTTTCTTGCAAATTAATTTAATGTTTCTTGGTATAAAACTCCTGAGAGAGAGAGAGAGAGAGAGAGAGAGAGAGAGAGAGAGTTTCAGTGGTTCAGTTCCTGACAAAAACAAATCTGACTTTTACACAAAGAGTAAATTATTATAAATATTTGAACACTTTAAAAGTTTAATGTAAATATGTAAAAATTTAATAACCCAAAATGTATATTCTGCCAATTTAACTGCGTTAAATGTTGTTATTCTGCAAATTCTCCTCGCACTACAAAAAAGAGTGTCCTGTTTATTTGAACTGATTGCATATTAATTTGGTGGTGTGGCTTTTGTACTAATTTTTTTTTTCATTTCATTTGAAAGGACCATGTGCAATTGAAAACATAGACACTGCCATTTGATGCATTGCACCAGAGTTAGCCTTAGGCTAATTTACATCTGCAGTCCCTACTTAAAAATACATACAGTGGTGATTGAAAGTTTGTGAACCCTTTAGAATTTTCTATATTTCTGCATAAATATGACCGAAAACATCATCAGATTTTCACACAAGTCCTAAAAGTAGATACAGAAAACCCAGTTAAACAAATGAGACAAAAATATTATACTTGGTCATTTATTTATTGAGGAAAATGATCCAATATTACATATCTGCGAGTGGCAAAAGTATGTGAACCTTTGCTTTCAGTATCTGGTGTGACCCCCTTGTGCAGCAATAACTGCAACTAAAGGTTTCTGGTAACTGTTGATCAGTCCTGCACACCGGCTTGGAGGAATTTTAGCCCATTCCTCCATACAGAACAGCTTCAACTCTGGGATATTGGTGGGTTTCCTCACATGAACTGCTCGCTTCAGGTCCTTCCACAACATTTCGATTGGATTAAGGTCAGGACTTTGACTTGGCCATTCCAAAACATTAACTTTACTCTTCTTTAACCATTCTTTGGTAGAACGACTTGTGTGCTTAGGGTCGTTGTCTTGCTGCATGACCCACCTTCTCTTGAGATTCAGTTCATGGACAGATGTCCTGACATTTTCCTTTAGAATTTGCTGGTATAATTCAGAATTTATTGTTCCATCAATGATGGCAAGCCGTCCTGGCCCAGATGCAGCAAAACAGGCCCAAACCATGATACTACCACCACCATGTTTCACAGGTGGGATAAAGGTCTTATGCTGGAATGCGGTGTTTTCCTTTCTCCAAACATAACGCTTCTCATTTAAACCAAAAAGTTCTATTTTGGTCTCACCTGTCCACAAAACATTTTTCCAATTGCCTTCTGGATTGTCCACGTGATCTTTAGCAAACTGCAGATGAGCAGCAATGTTCTTTTTGGGGAGCAGTGGCTTTCTCCTTGCAACCTTGCCATGCACACCACTGTTGTTCAGTGTTCTCCTGATGGTGGACTCATGAACATTAACATTAGCCAATGTGAGAGAGGCCTTCAGTTGCTTAGAAGTTACCCTGAGGTCCTTTGTGGCCTCACCAACTATTACATGCCTTGTTCTTGGAGTGATCTTTGTTGGTCCACCACTCCTGGGGAGGGTAACAATGGTCTTGAATTTCCTCCATTTGTACACAATCTGTCTGACTGTGGATTGGTGGAGTCCAAACTCTTTAGAGATGGTTTTGTAACCTTTTCCAGCCTGATGAGCAACAACAACGCTTTTTCTGAGGTCCTCAGAAATCTCCTTTGTTCGTGCCATGATACACTTCCACAAACGTGTGTTGTGAAGATCAGACTTTGATAGATCCCTGTTCTTTAAATAAAACAGGGTGCCCACTCACACCTGATTGTCATCCCATTGATTGAAAACACCTGACTCTAATTTCACCTTCAAATTAACTGCTAATCCTAGAGGTTCACATACTTTTGCCACTCACAGATATATAATATTGGATCATTTTCCTCAATAAATAAATGACCAAGTATAATATTTTTGTCTCATTTGTTTAACTGGGTTCTCTTTATCTACTTTTAGGACTTGTGCGAAAATCTGATGATGTTTTAGGTCATATTTATGCAGAAATATAGAAAATTCTAAAAGGTTCACAAACTTTCAAGCACCACTGTATGGCACAGATAAAGTCAAGTCAACTTTATTGTCAAATATGCTATACATGCTCGACATACAGCACAGATGAAATTTCAGTCCTGTCTGACCCACGGTGCAAACAGGCAATGCAATAAATAAAAATAAAAATAGAATAATTGAAAAAACAAACAATATAAACAGTATAAACACTCTAGATAAGAACTAGACATAGACTAAACACTCAGACAAACAATATAAACAGTATAAATAAACATTATAAACACTAGATAAGAACTAGACATCGACTAAACACTCAAACAGACAATATAAACAGTATAAATCACTCAGCAAGTCTTGTAAATTTACATATAGATTTGCAGAACTTTAAACTGATTGAATTATGACTGTTGTTTATTTGTCATTTTCAATATTTCTTGCTTGGTGTTGGCTTTAAAGCCTAAGGCTATTGCATTATGAAATATTTTGGATGATGAAGTGTTTCGGTAAAGGATTCCCAGTTCACTCTCTTTTTGTTTATCAGTCAGGTGTGTGTGTGTGTGAGCGCACGCTCTTGTCTGTGCATGCATGATCAGTTAAGTACTTTTGTTGGGTTTTTGCCAGATCAGTCTTTATGAAAGCTGACGTAAATGTGTTTACCTTGTTGTAGTACAGATTTTGGTTGGAAAGGGATTAATTACAATTAAATAGTAGTAATAATAAATAATTTAGAAAATTGATTTACAGGTTAACCATTTAACTCAAGTTTGAATAAAATTTACTAATTAAGGGCAAAAGGAAAGTGCTAGAGGAATCTGTTTTTTTTTTTTTAGGTATTCTTAGTGCCATGTAAAATATCTCATCTCATTATCTGTAGCCGCTTTATCCTGTTCTACAGGGTCGCAGGCAAGCTGGAGCCTATCCCAGCTGACTACGGGCGAAAGGCGGGGTACACCCTGGACAAGTCGCCAGGTCATCACAGGGCTGACACATAGACACAGACAACCATTCACACTCACATTCACACCTACGCTCAATTTAGAGTCACCAGTTAACCTAACCTGCATGTCTTTGGACTGTGGGGGAAACCGGAGCACCTGGAGGAAACCCACGCGGACACGGGGAGAACATGCAAACTCCGCACAGAAAGGTCCTTGCTGGCCACGGGGCTCGAACCCAGGACCTTCTTGCTATGAGGCAACAGCGCTAACCACTACACCACCGTGCCGCCCCATGTAAAATATACTTAGTTAAATTTACTAAGATGTTAGGTGTGGAAATTGTTACCACACTTTTCTCTAAATGACATGTCAACAGTGTACAGCTTTTGATGTGAATAATCTATAGACTTGTCTTATCAACTTCTCTTCAGTCCTATCACAATTTCAGATTTGGGTCATGCTAATTTTGTTGATGCATTTCCTGACATTTGGTTGTAAGACAGATAACATCTTCACATAAATTGTGAAGAATCACTTGATAGAGCTGTTTCAGGAATCTGTCTGTAGATGTAACATCCATCCATTATCCATAACTGCTTATCTTGTGCAGGGTCGCAGGCAAGCTGGATCCTATCCCAGCTGACTACGGGCGAAAGGCGGGGGACACCCTGGACAAGTCGCCAGATCATCGCAGGGCTGACACATAGAGACAAACAACCATTCACACTCACATTCACACCTACGGTCAATTTAGAGCCACCAATTAACCTAGTCTGCATGTCTTTGGGGGAACCTGGAGGAAACCCAGGCAGACACAAGGAGAACATGCAAACTCCACACAGAAAGGTCTCTGTCGGTCACTGGGCTTGAACCCAGAACTGTTAGGACTAGGACTGTTTTGGCCTCTAGAGGCCGCTGTTATTTCCTTTTCATGTCGTGTTTATTTTGGCCTCTAGAGGCCGCCACTGTTCCTGTGTTTTGTGTTTGTGTTAATTGCCTAATTATCTTCACCTGTGTCCTTAATTAGTTTGTCTATTTATACCCCTGAGTTCAGTCCTCTTGTCACGGAGTCTTTGTGCTGTTATGTTTATCTCCAGTTTCCTTTGTACTGTGTTTTTTGATCTTCCTAGCTTTTGTATTTTTGCACTTTGCTTTTCTTTTGGATTATACTCTTTGGTTTTTTTGTTGTCTTTTGTTTTGCCCTGTATATAGTGTATATAGTTTAAATAAACCTTTTGATTCTTTTTCTACTTCCGCCTCACGCCTCTGCATTTGAGTCATCCCCCTGGTGGCCTAGTGGGGGTTTGCTGGATTATCACACCAACGAACCAGGTTCGAATCCCAGCAAAACCCTAACAGAAAGACTCCGTCATGACCGACTCAGCAGAGGCTGCTTCAACTGTCTACCCGGCCAACCTTCAGGGAATTATGGCAGCTTTGACACGCTTCGGAGCGACCATGGACGCTCATGGACGTACGCTCACCAGCCAACGTGAGGCCCTCGCTCGCCACGAGGAACTGCTTCAGCAAATTGGGAAAACCCTGGCACAGCTGACATCTCTGCCTGCATCTCCTGCTCCTGATCCAGTTCCTGCTCCTGATCCAGCTCCCACTCCTGCTCCAGTGCCTCCTGCAATGCTGCCTTCTTCACCTCGCGAACCCAGCCTTCCTGCACCACAGAGGTATGACGGCAAGCACAGTGAGTGCCGAGAGTTCCTTACCCAGTGTCAACTCACCTTTGAGCTTCAGCCTACCACCTACACTACGGATCGCCGCAAGATTGCCTTTGTGATCACCTTATTAGCTGGTAAGGCGCGAGCCTGGGCTACTGCTATCTGGCAAAGACAGGGACCTGAGTGCTTTGATTTCCAGCTGTTTTCTGAAGAGATGCTTCGGGTCTTCGATCAGGCAGACATCAGTACCGACGCAGCCCGAAAGCTCATGTCCATCCGGCAAGGAGGAAGCGTCGCAGATTACGCCATCTCGTTCCGAACACTCGCAGCAGTAAGTGGATGGAACGAGACTGCCCTGGTGTCAGCCTTCCACCATGGTCTGTCTGACCCCATCAAGGACGGTCTGGCCTCTATTGGATGCCCAAGTGACCTCGAAACCCTCATCTCACATGCTATTCGTCTGGACAACAGGATGAGAGAACGCCACCAAGCCTTGAGCCCCCCCAGCCTCCCTACCTCTACCTGGAGACCGTCTACCTCCTTCAGTGACTGTCCAGAACCCATGCAAGTGGGTCGTACTCGCCTCTCCGCATCTGAGAGGGAGCGCAGAAGGAGGGACAAGTGCTGCATCTACTGTGGCAAGCCTGGTCACTTCCGAGCATCATGTCCCGAACTCTTGGGAAAAGGACCGCCCCGTCCAGCCGAGGGAGGGTTGTGACGGGGCCTACCCTCTCTCCCGGACTCCCTGGCCAAGGAATCTACATCCCGGTCTCCATCTCCTGGGGTGAGTCTGTCCACTCTTGTCAAGCTTTGATAGACTCAGGGGCGGCTGGGAACTTTATGGATATTCACTTCGCCCAAAGCATCAATATTCCGACTGCACCTCTTGAAGTCCCACTGTCTGTGTCTGCCCTCGATGGCCAAGCGTTAGGTGATGGAAGAGTCACCCAAGTTACTTCTCCTGTTTTCCTCCAGTCTCAAGGTCACAAGGAAGAAATATCCCTGCACCTGATTCCTTCACCTGAGTTCCCAGTTATTCTAGGCCTTCCTTGGCTTACTCGCCACAACCCTCGCATAGACTGGGTAACAAGCCAGGTTGTGGAATGGGGCCCTGCATGCCATGCCTCTTGTCTGCTCTCTAGCTCTCCTGTGTCTCCTGCCGAGCCCCCTGATCTCACCGAGTTATCTCAAGTTCCCACAGAGTACTGGGATCTCAAGGAGGTATTCAGCAAGAGCAGGGCCGCCGTTCTTCCTCCGCACCGGGCCTACGACTGTGCCATCGACTTGCTCCCTGGGACTACCCCTCCTCGTGGCAGACTGTTTTCACTCTCTCAGCCAGAACGCAAGGCCATGGAGGAATACCTCAAAGATGCCCTGGTCTCTGGGTTTATTCGACCCTCCACTTCACCTGCTGGAGCCGGCTTCTTCTTTGTCGGCAAGAAGGATGGGGGGCTCCGACCATGTATTGATTACAGGGGCCTGAATAAGATCACTGTGCGCAACCGATATCCCCTTCCGCTGATGTCCACAGCTTTCGACCTGCTCCAAGGCGCCACCGTCTTCACCAAGTTGGACCTACGGAACGCATACCACCTCATCCGTATCCGACAGGGAGACGAGTGGAAGACTGCCTTTAACACCCCGTCTGGGCACTACGAATACCAGGTGATGCCCTTCGGACTCACCAACGCACCAGCTGTTTTTCAGGCCCTAATCAACGACGTCTTAAGGGACATGATTAACCTATACGTTTTTGTCTACCTCGACGACATCCTTATCTTTTCCAAGATCGTGCAGGAGCACCGCCACCATGTCCGCCAGGTTCTCCAGAGGCTGCTACAGAACAATCTGTTCGCCAAGGCCCAGAAATGCGAATTTCATGTTCCCGAGGTCTCCTTTCTGGGATTTATTGTACGGACAGGCCAACTCCAAATGGACCCTGCCAAGACCCTGGCCGTCCGGGATTGGCCTACTCCCAAGTCCGTTAAGGAGGTTCAGCGGTTCTTAGGATTCGCTAACTTCTACCGCAAGTTCATCAGGAACTTCAGTTCTGTGGCAGCACCCATGTCTGACCTCACCAAAGGGACAGGTGGATCTTATGGCTGGTCTCCTCAGGCAGAAAAGGCGTTCAAAGACCTCAAGGACCGCTTCTGCACGGCACCCATTCTGGTTCTCCCGGACACCTCCCAACCATTCATCGTGGAGGTGGACGCCTCGGACAGTGGTGTCGGCGCGGTGCTCTCTCAACGTTCGGAAGGAAAGCTGCACCCCTGCGCTTACTTCTCCCACCGCCTGAGTCCTGCTGAGTCCCGGTACGATGTGGGGGATCGAGAACTGCTAGCGGTCAAACTGGCCCTTGAGGAGTGGAGGCACTGGCTGGAGGGAGCACAACATCCATTCCTGGTTTGGACTGACCACAAGAACCTGGAGTACCTCCAGCAAGCCAAGAGACTGAACCCTCGACAGGCTAGGTGGGCCCTGTTTTTCAGTCGGTTTGACTTCACCCTCTCATACCGCCCCGGCTCCAAGAACACCAAACCTGACGCACTGTCCAGACTGTTCTCTGCCACTAACAGGGAGAATGAAGTCGGGCCTATTATCCCTGTGTTCCGGATTGTGGCCCCTGTCCGCTGGGGTATTGAGGAGGCTGTCCGACGAGCCCAACGCCAGGACCCCGGTCCTGGGACGGGGCCACCAGGCCTCTTGTACGTCCCACATCAAGCCCGGGCCAAGGTTCTCCAGTGGGGTCACTCTTCCCCTCTCACCGCCCACCCGGGAGCTCGGAGGACCCTGGACTTCCTGAAAAGACGCTTCTGGTGGCCTAACATGGAGAAGGAAGTAAGGTCATTTGTCCTGTCCTGTGAGGTTTGCACCAGAACCAAGAACCCACGACAGCGTCCCCAGGGTCTCCTGCATCCTCTGACCATTCCCCGGCGTCCCTGGTCCCACGTGGCAGTCGACTTTATCACGGGTCTCCCTGAGTCACAAGGTAACACGGTCATTTTGGTCTTAGTTGACAGATTCTCCAAGGCCTGCCGCTTCATACCACTGTGCAAACTCCCCTCTGCTCTTGAAACTGCGAAACTTTTGTTTAATCATGTCTTCCGAGTCTTTGGTCTTCCACAGGACATCGTCTCAGACCGAGGGCCCCAGTTCTCCTCCCGAGTGTGGCACGGGTTCTGCAAGGTCATCGGAGCCACTGCCAGCCTCTCCTCTGGGTTTCACCCACAGTCCAATGGTCAGACGGAGAGGCTCAACCAGGACCTGGAAACCACCCTGCGAGGCCTGGCTATGGATAACCCGACATCGTGGAGCACCTGGCTGCCATGGGCGGAGTACGCCCACAACACCCTGCAGTCATCGGCCACCAAGCTGTCGCC
This sequence comes from Neoarius graeffei, assembly GCF_027579695.1. Taxonomy (NCBI): domain Eukaryota; kingdom Metazoa; phylum Chordata; class Actinopteri; order Siluriformes; family Ariidae; genus Neoarius; species Neoarius graeffei. The sequence goes on from NC_083570.1 coordinate 44,428,668, forward strand.
ATTCCAGTGCCAATTCGGGTTCCAGCCACCTCTGTTCCCGGACCAGGAGGAGGACGCGGGGGTGCCCTCGGTCAACCAATATGTGAGACGGTGTCGCAAGACCTGGAGCAAGGTCAGGAAGACCCTCATACAGACCTCCAGAACCAACCAGACTCAGGCCAACCGCCATAGAAGACCTGCACACGCTTTCCGCCCTGGGCAGCGTGTTTGGCTGTCCACTAAGGACCTTCCACTGCGGGTGGAGAACCGCAAGCTTGCTCCTCGCTACATTGGCCCCTTCAAGGTGGTGCGCAGGGTGAACCCTGTCTCCTACCGGCTCCAGTTGCCCCGGACTCTGAGGATCAACCCCACTTTCCATGTTTCCCTGTTACGGCCCGTACTGACATCTACGTATGCCCCTGCCCCTAGGAACCCCCCACCCCCCCGCATCTTCCAGGGGCAGACTGTGTTCACTGTGAATCGCCTGCTTGACTCCCGCCGGGTCCGCGGCGGGTTGCAATATCTGGTGGACTGGGAGGGCTATGGTCCTGAGGAGCGCTGCTGGGTTCCTGCTCGGGATGTCCTTGATAAAGAACTATGTCGGGACTTCCATTCGGCCCATCCGGATCGCCCTGGGAACGTCAGGAGACGCTCCTAGAGGGGGGGGTCCTGTTAGGACTAGGACTGTTTTGGCCTCTAGAGGCCGCTGTTATTTCCTTTTCATGTCGTGTTTATTTTGGCCTCTAGAGGCCGCCACTGTTCCTGTGTTTTGTGTTTGTGTTAATTGCCTAATTATCTTCACCTGTGTCCTTAATTAGTTTGTCTATTTATACCCCTGAGTTCAGTCCTCTTGTCACGGAGTCTTTGTGCTGTTATGTTTATCTCCAGTTTCCTTTGTACTGTGTTTTTTGATCTTCCTAGCTTTTGTATTTTTGCACTTTGCTTTTCTTTTGGATTATACTCTTTGGTTTTTTTGTTGTCTTTTGTTTTGCCCTGTATATAGTGTATATAGTTTAAATAAACCTTTTGATTCTTTTTCTACTTCCGCCTCACGCCTCTGCATTTGAGTCATCCCCCTGGTGGCCTAGTGGGGGTTTGCTGGATTATCACACCAACGAACCAGGTTCGAATCCCAGCAAAACCCTAACAAGAACCTTCTTGCTGTGAGGCGACAATGCGAACCACTACACCACCTGTAGATGTAACAGTTGATTTCTATTTTTCATGCCATTTAGAGATGCATAAATACCATTTTTAGTACTTTTTCCAGGATTTAAAAAAATATATATTCTCACTGATACTAATACCGAAAGCATTTCAGCCATGTTTCTATATGAGCTGCTGGCTGGAAAAAGAGCAACAATTTGCGTATTCTGATCACAATCTGTTTCAGCAGCTCCAGCATTATTCACACTGCACAACAAATTTTATTTACAAAAGAAAATTTTGCCCTTCAAACTGAACGCAAATAATTTCTGACTGTCTGCTCATGTAGGAATTTGAAGAAACACAAATTTGACTTTTATTGAATGAATGCAGGGGCGGCACAGTGGTGTAGTGGTTAGCACTGTCACCTCACAGCAAAAAGGTCCTGGGTTCGAGCCCAGTGGCCGACGGGGGCCTTTCTGTGTGGATTTTGCATGTTCTCCCCGTGTCTGCATGGATTTCCTGAGTCCAAAGACATGCAGGTTGGGTTAACTGGTGACTCTAAATTGACCGTAGGTGTGAATGGTTGTCTGTCTCTATGTGTCGGCCCTACGATGATCTGGCGATTTGTCCAGGGTGTATCCCACCTCTCAGCCACAGTCAGCTGGGATAGGCTCCAGCTTGCCTGCGACTCTGCACAGGATAAGTGTTTACAGATAAGGGATGGATGAATGCATTTAAACATCTGATCATACTAACACATTAAACTTGTTCCTCTATCCTTAAAAAGTTACTGATTTTCACTTGTACTTGGCATCTGATACTTCTCATTGAAGTGTGCAACAATAATTTGCCAACGGTTTTGGATTCAAGTTGTAGTGCTACCATTTTTCCTTCATTAAAAAGTCTTGAGATCTTTTCACCAGGTTCATCACTGATGTCAGGTATGCAGACGACTGATAGATGTAAAAGCAGTAGAGAGCAGCAAAGCTGGCAGATAAATCCAAATCGATAATCAAAGGCAGAGTCAGTAAACAGGCAATGGTCAGGCAAGACACAAACAGGATATCAAAGAACAAACTGGTGTGCATGCATTCTCATGCACGAGAACACCATGCTTACTTCACAAAGGCCTTGTGCTGTGAAAGTGCTTATACGCAGAGCGGTGATGAGGCAGTGATCAGGAACAGGTGTGTGATAATCAGTACTCTGGAGATTTACAGCATTGAAGGGCAGGATGGTTGTTGTAGTCTGCGGCGGCCATGTTTGAAGACTTCTGCGACCTTGGAGCAAGTACAGACGTGACAACTGACTGCATCAAGAATGGCACAGGAGAAATGTAAAATGGATCATTAGTGGCGTTCCAAAAACTTTTTCAGAAACATCTTGAAAGCAAGGGTGGCACGGTGGTGTAGTGGTTAGCGCTGTTGCCTCACAGCAAGAAGGTCCTGGGTTCGAGCCCTGTGGCCGGCGAGGACCTTTCTGTGTGGAGTTTGCATGTTCTCCCCGTGTCCGCGTGGGTTTCCTCCGGGTGCTCCGGTTTCCCCCACAGTCCCCGTCAGCCACTGGCCTTGAACCCAGAACCTTGCTGTGAGGTGACAGTGCTAACCACTGTGCCATCCTATCTCTACTAGAAGCTTTTCAAACTGCTTGTCATTGATGACCTGTTTGATTTCTGGCCCCCCAAAAAGCCATTCATTTATCAGTTATTTTGGAAAACACCTGGCACAAGTATTCAAATCATCAATTTCCTTGTTTATTGCTTTCATGAATATTTAATCAGTCCAAGTTTTATAGAAACATGAGGCAAAAATATCTTGGTTGTGTTAACACATGCTTTATGCATCACATGTTTCTGTCCTGGAAACATATGCTTACAGCGTGGCAAGTCGTTTTTAATGTAATCTGACCTTTTAACACTCTTCTATTCACAGCTGAAATAATAGCGCTTGGTATATCCAAGCTGCATGCCAAGCATGTGTCATGTGATCTACGAGCCCAATCATGTCTGGAAAGCATTTATTTGCTTGGGAAACATTGAAACTTTAAGGATTGAAAACACAAAACCGGCAATTCCAGAAATACGGTATGTAACAGGAAGATTTTAAGGTCATATTTGAGCTCAGCAGCATTAAGTCCATAAGAAAAACCTAAACCTTTTCAGAAAGTTAAAATATTTGTTGACTCGCATCATCAGTCATGAATAGATGAATTTACTTTAAATTGCAGGTTAATGTTTACTAATTAATAGAATAAGCTTAGTTTGAGAGCTGCCAGAATTCCCATCAATCACCTGTTCTACAGGGTCGCAGGCAAGCTGGAGCCTATCCCAGCTGACTATGGGCAAGAGGCGGGGTACACCCTGGACAAGTCGCCAGGTCATCACAGGGCTTTTTTATATATATATATATATATATATATATATATATATATGGTGGCACGGTGGTGTAGTGGTTAGCGCTGTCACCTCACAGCAAGAAGGTCCGGGTTCGAGCCCTGTGGCCGGCGAGGGCCTGTCTGTGCGGAGTTTGCATGTTCTCCCCGTGTCTATGTGGGTTTCCTCCGAGTGCTCCGGTTTCCCCCACAGTCCAAAGACATGCAGGTTAGGTTAACTGGTGACTCTAAATTGACCGTAGGTGTGAATGTGAATGGTTGTCTGTGTCTATGTGTCAGCTCACAGACGTAAAAAAAAAAAAAACAGAGTTGAATGAGGTCTTTAACACAAGAACTCCAATGATGTGCGTCACAAGCCATAGGGCTGCCCCTCCTCTTTCTCCGCACACAAGCTCATCTCTTCCTTTTCAGTGCAGTTATCACTTACGCACCTTTACATTATTATGCAAATGTTGAGGACAGGTCAATTTGAGCAAAGCAGCACCTGCCAAAGAGGAAAAACCATGCATGCACGTGCTTGACATAAGCAGGATACACACGCATTAGAGCAGAATGTATAACATTCAAGAGAGACAGTATCAGATGGTGTAAAAAGAAGTGTGCAAGAATAAAATATTGATTTAAATGTTACTGTGGGCGGCAAGGTGGTGTAGTGGTTAGCGCTGTCGCCTCACAGCAAGAAGGTCCTGGGTTCGAGCCCCAGGGCCGGCGAGGGCCTTTCTGTGTGGAGTTTGCATGTTCTCCCCGTGTCCGCGTGGGTTTCCTCCAGGTGCTCCAGTTTCCCCCACAGTCCAAAGACATGCAGGTTAGGTTAACTGGTGACTCTAAATTGACCGTAGGTGTGAATGTGAGTGTGAATGGTTGTCTGTGTCTATGTGTCGGCTCTGGGATGACCTGGCGACTTGTCCAGGGTGTACCCCGCCTTTCGCCCGTAGTCAGCTGGGATAGGCTCCAGCTTGCCTGCGACCCTGTAGAACAGGATAAGCAGTTACCGATAATGGATGGATGGATGTTACTGTGAATACATTAATTTTGTTCAGGATTGATGTATGTATGCACGTTTTAGTATGTTTATTGTGGTGTGGATGACGGAAAATAATAATAGGTTATAAAAAAGTTCAAAGTTCACAAAACGAACTAGTTCACATTCATCTCATCTCATCATCTCTAGCCGCTTTATCCTTCTACAGGGTCGCAGGCAAGCTGGAGCCTATCCCAGCTGACTACGGGCGAAAGGCAGGGTACACCCTGGACAAGTCGCCAGGTCATCGCAGGGCTGACACATAGACACAGACAACCATTCACACCTACGGTCAATTTAGAGTCACCAGTTAACCTAACCTGCATGTCTTTGAACTGTGGGGGAAACCGGAGCACCCGGAGGAAACCCACGCGGACACGGGGAGAATATGCAAACTCCGCACAGAAAGGCCCTCGCCGGCCCCGGGGCTCGAACCCAGGACCTTCTTGCTGTGAGGCGACAGCGCTAACCACTACACCACCGTGCCGCCCACATTCACGTTCATTTCTTCCAAATTTTTTTTCATGAGCTGCACCAACGGGGGCCTTTCTGTGTGGAGTTTGCATGTTCTCCCTGTATCTGCGTTGGTTTCCTCTGGGTCCACAGTCCAAAGACATGCAGGTTAGGTTAACTGGTGACTCTAAATTGACCGTAGGTGTGAATGTGAGTGTGAATGGTTGTTTGTCTCTGTGTGTCAGCCCTGTGATGACCTGGCGACTTGTCCAGGGTGTACCCCGCCTCTCACTCATAGTCAGCTGGGGGTTTACGGTTATTTAGCACAAATCCAAAGTCTTTTAGCACAAGTTCTAAAGTCTCTTAGCACAACTCTCAGTTCTTTAGCACAAGGTCCAAGAACACTTAATGTTTATCATGAATACTTACTGATCATATTTAAAGATGTTTGACGGATTTTTTTTTTATGACAGTTGCTGAGATTCCGATCAAAAACGAGTGATTGTATTTCCCCACTCCGTCTTGAAACCGCCATGTTTGATGTAGCCCATATGTTAGTCACCAATCCTCCCTCCAAATTATTTATCACAGCACGTACGTACCCTGACACAGTACACCGCTACGGCCAACTTCCAGGTTTGTTTTGTCCTTATTAAAGTGCTAAGCTTAAATTACATCATATTTATTATTTACAATTTGATAATTTGATAAAGAATGAACCGTCAAGCACATATACAGCTATTTCATTGATTTTATTAAGCTATTTACAGTTTCGATAATTGCCGTGACTTCTAAATTCAAGAAAGTGAAATAATTAAAGTTGAAACAAACAAAAAACAACTTGATAATCAATTAAACTGAAGGTGGCAATGAAAATGTGCATGATTTAAGAAGGTAGAAGACATTAATTTCATTTTTTTTGGAAACGATCCCATAAACAAAAAATCTTGGACTGTAAATTCCGGCTTCCAGTCCCTAATAGGGTAGTCACACTAGAGGCGGAATGAGACGGAATGCTGTCGGAATGAAATTTCTTCGTATATTCCGGGATATTCGAAGTGCATTCTAAAAATTCTGACTGCATTCTGAGTGCATTCCAAACATTCGGGCCCATTCTTGTGGCCGGCCCGAATGTTTTGCTCACGCTCAAAACATTCGAGGTGCATTCGAAGAGAAATATTGAACGGCATTCGAAGTGCATTCTAACTGCATTCTACAGTATATATTCTTACGGCATTCAAAACATTCTGATCAGGGAAAAATCGAAATGGCAAGCCACTTCAAATCCTGCCAGAATGTCCCGAATGTGCCTCGAATGAGCCGGAATGCACCTCGAGTGCATCTCGATTGCTGCTGGAATCTATTTCGATATTAAAATAGTTCAGCTGGAATGCACTTTGAATGCCGTCTGAATATTTCGATTGCCACTCGAATACATCTCGAATGCAGTCGGAACGTCCTGACTGGCCCTCGAATGAGTCCAGACATAATTCAGAACACCACTGAATCACATAAAAACGCAGCTACCGTAGCTGCCGCTGGAACTTCAGTCTGCATTGAGGAGTCGCCTGCTCAACATCAACCTTTTGTCCATTATTTTAAAAAGTTCCCCAAGTTTCTCACATTACGCCACCAAGGAAGAAGGGAGCCAAGGTCAAGAACTCCACCACTGGCCGCGGCCATGGTCGGGTCTGATACCTTCTGGGTTTTCTCCTCCTAATGTTTCTTCTCCTAGCCTCCTCCACATCTCTTTCAAGCAGGTCTTGCTGGAGGACAGCAATCTGGAGCAAAGCAACATGGTCCAGGGGGTCCATACTCTATGGTGTCTGGGCTGAGACTGATGAAAATGCTAGATTCGGCAGCGTTTTATACACAATCGGGGACCATTCTGGTGGCATTCTTGGTACACTCGGGACATTCGTGTTACATTCTAAGCACATTCAAAGTACATTCTAAGTATTCAAGCTGCATTCTCTTTGAATTCTTAGACGTTCGAAACATATTTGGCGGCTATTCCGGGAGCGTTCTGACTGCATTAGAGGTGAATTCGTACAGCATTCGAGGCATCTTCCGACCAGACTTCAGGTGGTATTCGGGCAGCAATCGAACCACACTCGTACAGCATTCGAAGTGCATTCTTAATATTCTTACTGCATTCTAACAGCATTCTAGGTATTCCTACTGTGTTCCAACTACATTTGAACTGCATTCGAAAGCTAATACACCTGGAATATGCAAGGCAAGGCAAGGCAAGGCAAGTTTATTTATATAGCACATTTCATACACAATGGCAGTTCAATGTGCTTTACAGAAGTAAAAACAAAAACAGTAAACAATAGAGAAATAAAATTACATAAAATAATTTTATTTTTATTCTAAATTAATTAAAAGAATTAAAAGAATTAAAAGAAAATAATAGGAATTTAAACAATAGTAGAAATAAAATAATAAAATAAAGTAGAAATAGGAGGAGAAAAAAAAAATTCCAGGCGGGTTCAAAGTGCATTCTAAGTATTCGAACAGCATTCTTACAAAGCTGTAAGAATGTTGGTCAGTTTGAAATTCCCACCCGAATGTGGCACGAATTTTGAAAAATTTTTCATTCCGGCTGGTTCTGCTTGATAACTGCTAATTCCGAATAAGTGTGACAGAGGCTTTAGCAATCATAATAAACCCCTTCCTATATCGAGATGAGTATTTTTTTTTTCGATTATTGCAACCATTATCCAGGGTCATGCTAAAGAACTTAGAGTTGTACTAAGAGACTTTAGGGCTTGTGTTAAAAAGACTGTTGTGCTAAATAACCGGATACCCTGGGATAAGCTCCAGCTTGCCCGCGACCCTGCACAGGATAAGCGGTTATGAATAATGGATGGATGGATTTCTGAGTTGATTGGAGTGTGTAGGAACTTTCTAGTTGTAATCCTTGACTTCCTGATTAACTGGGGAACAAATAGGTGACACAGAGGCCAAATTCACTTAGTCATCCATCAACATGGGAAAGATCAGAAACACAAAAACCAAATGAGGGAGAAGTGTGTTGACCTTCATAAGTCAGGGAATGGTTATAAAAAATAGCTACTTGTCTGAAAATGTCCATTTCTACTGTTAGGGCAGTAATAAAAAATGTGTACATCTGATGGAATTGTTACAAACTCGCCTTGAAGGGGACCCAAGTTTATTTTGCCACATGTTCAGTGAGGAGGCTAAGAGAGGAATCCCCAAAGATCACTGTTGGTGACTTACAAGAAAAAGTAAAATCTTGAGGTTTTGAAGTCTCCAAAACCATCAGACGCCACCTCCATCCCAACAGATTATTCAGAACGTTTGCCATATAAAAAGCCTCTTCTGTCAGTTAACCACAAACGTAAGCACCTGAGGTTTGAGAAACACTACTACAACTTTGACTTTATTTGTATTGTAAGAAGACACTGTAGTTCCTCCTCTTGATAATTTCACAGAGTACAGTTTACAGTCTGCTTTGCTTTGATCGTTAATCTGGAAATCTTGAGATTGCTGTCATTTCGTGTCACCTGTTCATTAACATACAGGCCATTCAGACGGAATCCTGGAGGTGTGTTGCTGCATATCTCAGATCTTTTCCCTTATTTATTTATTTATTTATTTATTTATTTATTTAAATTTGCTGCTTGTGACTTAAAAACAATGCCTGAAATCTAAAATCTATTTTGGCTGAATTCTAACTTCATCACATTTTTTCCACACCCCTCAATAATGTCAAATTTTCGGATTAAAAGCAGCTTATTTGGCCACATGTTTACAATCTAATACAGTAACTCCAGAAATATTAATCCCAGCCAAATGAAATTTGGCAGATGTAAAGACAAACTTGTTCTCAAACTGCTCACAAGCTAGATTTTTTTACAGGGTTCCAAAGAATGGGAAAAAGAAGGGCAACATTTCCAAACATAAGTGATATAGCGGGCTTATAGACGTGACTTTAATAGACACAGATAGTAAAAGTCACAGTTTGTCATGAAACTGGAATATTATTTCATTGACTTTGTGTCAAATTCGGAAATGTGAACAACCGATTAAATTCAAAGTACTGTATTGACAAAACTGCAAGATAACTTTCAAAATTTGCGCTGTTTTGACATGCCCAGATGGTGGTGATGTCACTTTAATAGAAGCATGAAAGATCTTTAGCATTTAGACAGATAGAAAACAAATTTGTCTATAAGTGTGCCCAGTTTCATGAGGCTGGGATTAATATGTCTGGAGATATACAATCATAAACATGGCTTCCCAGATAGGACTTTTTTTATTTAAATATAAATATATATTAAATCTATTTTTCAAGGTGTCATGGAATGAAGGTGGAGGCATAGTGAATTTTAATAAAGTGCTATACAAGAATATATAAACTAAGATAAAGCACAAGATTAGCATGACAACATTGCAACTTGGTGTGACCAAAATACCAACCAACAGTAGCCCAGTAATCCTAAGACAGGACTTAAATACTAGTGCTAGTGATTCAGGTGCTCATGGTCATGTGACATAGCATGGGACATGATCATGTGATGTGCAGGGGCTGATGGGTATTGTAGTCCTGCACCACTATTGAGACACAATTGAGTGGATTTTAGAATTCAGACAAAATATTTTACAGACATTGCTTTTGTGGTAAATTAAACTGGAGACGTACAGCACCAATCCTACCCTTATGTCACATAGTGTGACGTGGTGTCAGATGTTGGGGCATCAGGGCATCTTTTCTAAATATATGTAATGAGTACAGTATTGGGGCGGCACGGTGGTGTAGTGGTTAGTGCTGTCACCTCACAGCAAGAAGGTCCGGGTTCGAGCCCCGTGGCCGGCGAGGGCCTTTCTGTGCAGAGTTTGCATGTTCTCCCCGTGTCCGCGTGGGTTTCCCCCGGGTGCTCCGGTTTCCCCCACAGTCCAAAGACATGCAGGTTAGGTTAACTGGTGACTCTAAATTGACCGTAGGTGTGAATGTGAGTGTGAATGGCTGTCTGTGTCTATGTGTCAGCCCTGTGATGACCTGGCGACTTGTCCAGGGTGTACCCCGCCTTTCGCCCGTAGTCAGCTGGGATAGGCTCCAGATTGCCTGCGACCCTGTAGAACAGGATAAAGCGGCTAGAGATAATGAGATGAGATGAGTACAGTATTGGGCCAGCATCAATAACAGTGCACCCTAATCCAAATATCCATCCATTATCCATAACCTCTTATCCTGTGCAGGGTCACAGGAGCCTATCTCAGCTGACTATAGGCAAGAGGCAGGGTACACCCTGGACAAGTCGCCAGATCATCACAGGGCTGACACATAGGCCAAGTTTACATTAGACCGTATCTGTCTCGTTTTCTTTGTGGATGCACTGTCCGTTTACATTAAAACGCCTGGAAACGCCGGGAAACGGGAATCCGCCAGGGTCCACGTATTCAATCCAGAGTGTGTCTGGTCTGGTGCTGTGTAAACATTGAGAATACGCGGATACGCTGTGCTGAGCTCTAGCTGGCGTCATCATTGGACAACGTCACTGTGACATCCACCTTCCTGATTCGCTGGCGTTGGTCATGTGACGCGACTGCTGAAAAACGGCACGGACTTCTACCTTGTATCACCTTTCATTAAAGAGTATAAAAGTATGAAAATACTGCAAATACTGATGCAAATACTACCCATTGTGTAGTTATGATTGTCTTTAGGCTTGCCATCCTTCCACTTGAAAGTGGTAAGTGATATGCGCTGGGATCACACACACAGCGGCTCAGTCCCGAATCACTGCTTGTGCACTTCACTTGAGCGCTCTGTGAGCTGCGTAGGGCCAGAGTGCACACCCTCCAGAGGGCACTCGCTGTTCAGGGCGGAGTGATTTGGAGCGCAGGATGCCTGCGGAGCCGAGCGTATCCGTGTATTGGTGCTGCTGTGTGCACGCAAATCGTGTATTGGTGTTGCTGTGTGCACACTAATCGTTTTAAAAACGTTAATCTGATGATCCGCTGATACGGTCTAATGTAAACCCCACCATAGAGACAAACAAACCATTCACACTCTCAGTCAATTTAGGGCCATCAATTAGCCTAACCTGCATGTCTTTGGATGGTTTCCCAGAGAAAACCCAGGCAGACAACATGCAAACTCTACACAGAAAGGCTTCCGTCGGCCACTGGGCTTGAACCTAGAACCTTCTTGCTGTGAGGCGACAGTGCTAATCACTACACCACTGTGTCGCCCCTAATCCAAATAGTGCCACTAGAACATTTTGCTTTAAATCGTCTTGGAATTTTCTCTGACATGGAAACCAATAAGGTTCTTTGGTACAAACTGAAGAATCCTCAATGGTGCTAGATCTAACTTTTTTATTGTTGTTGTGGTTATAGCAATCCAGGTCAACTTGGGGGAAAACAAGGAAATTGAAAAAAGGATTTAAGTGTGACATAGGAGGAAAAAAACAAACTGTCGTACTGTATATATGTGGAAAATGTAGACTAAAAAACTAAAATGGGATTTTTAAGCGTTCATTTGTGTTCATCTGAATAAACATCATGAGTATTAACTGCTGTATTTGTGGCAGTCAGTAACACACACTAGTCTAGTGTAATGAGACCTGTTAGACCAAATGTGTGAACTTATTGTATTTTTACTAAGTGCCAGTAAATAAAGAAGTTGAGCGTGGGGAGGTGTGTTGCGGTTACACACGCCTTCCTACATGGGCTTTGGCATTAATAAGCCTTTTGAATAGGGCTCGCAAAGAAGGGGAAGGAAAGTGGTTCTTTGTTTGGGGAGATAAAATACTCACTGCAGGTTGGTGTAAACTGTAAACACTTCGGCAGACACACACCCTCCCTCCAGCACATGCACATGTACGCACACATGCACCCATGTGCACGCACGCACACACACACACACACACTGAGCACTTATATTAATACTAGGAACACTATCCTAATACTGAGTATGGCCTCTCTTTCCTCTCAGAATAGCCTCAAGTCTTCATGGCATGGATTCCACAAGATGGTGGAAACATTCCTTTGAGATTCTGGTTCATATTTTCATGATTTCATCTCACAATTTCATTCTGTGAATCTCAGATTGGGACTGGGAAGGCCACTGAAGAACACTGACCTCATTGTCATGTTCATGAAATCAGTTTATGATGATTTTATTTCGTGACATGGTGCATTATCATGCTGGAAGGAACCATTAGAAGATGGTAAATTGTGGCCATGAAGGGATTCACAATACTCAAATAAACTGTAGCTTTCAAGTGATGATTGATTGGTAATAACGGGTCCACATGTGCCAAGAAAACATTCCCCACACCATTACATCACCTCTACCAGCCTGGGGTAGGCTTCCCAAAAGCATCGCAGCACAAAGTCAAGTCAAGTCAAAGTCCCCCTCATGCCAGGATCTGGTCTTCCCAGGCAGTCTAACCAACTCTTTAAGGTGTGGCACCGATCTCTGTTTCAATAGCCATCAGCCTCTCACCTATGATTACAGTGGGGGGCTGGTCCTCTGGTAACCACAAGAGTTTGACTTCCCCACTCACATCTGTAATGCAGTGTGCCTTGCCAGATGGTGGTAGGTACCATTTTTATGATGGTCTTTGGTATGACCTGACTGCGAGTAGAACTCACAATCTCCTGGTTGAGAGGCGGACATGCTAACCACTAGGCCAACTCACAGTATCGTAGCGCAAAGATCATCATTAAATGGTAGAGCGAGCATCACAATGAACACTCTCTCTCCTAGTTAAGATGCTTCTAGTGTTAAGAGGCTTTTGAGAAACCCACTCCTGGACTGTTAACACAAGGATGGTTGGGTCCATGGATTCATTCTGTTGGTGCCAAATTCTGACCCCACCATCTGTGTCTATCTGTGTCTCAGCAGAAATCCAGACCCAGTAGTACATCTGCCTCAAGAGTTGACATGCTGCATATTTTGAGATACTTTTCTGCTCATCACAATTGTACAGGCTGGTTAGGTGAGTTATTGTAGCCTTTTTGGAAGCTTGAACCAGTCTGACCAGTCTCCAGTGACTTCTCAAATCAACAGCATCAGATATTTCCATCTGTGGAACTGCTGCTCACTTGATTTTTTTTGTTATTGTACCATTCTGAGAGACTGTTGTGTGTGAAAATCCAAGGAGATCAACAGCTGTTGAAATACTCAAACCAGCCCATCTGGCACTAACAATCTTGTCAAGGTCAAAATAACTGAGATCACAGAGATGTTTTCCCCATTCTGATGTTTAATGTGAACATTACCTGAAGCTCTTGACCTGTATCTGCATGATTTTATGCATTGCACTGTTGCCCCATGATTGGCTGAGCAGATAAGTGCATGAATGTGCAGGTATATAGGAGTTCCTAATAACGTGTTCAGTGAGTATATTAAACAGTGATACGCAATACTCAGTGATAGCATTTCAGAAAAAAAAACATAAATAGATGTTGAATATTTAAATAATATTGGCTGGCTTTTTTTCATGGTATATCAGATATATTCCATTCAGCTAGCATGATACTGAACAAGCTGAAGACGAGTTCAATATCATGCTAGCTAAAAGGAATATATCTGATATGCCACGAAAAAAAGCCAGCCAATATTATTATTATTATTATTATTATTATTATTATTATTATACAATCTCACTGGAGTGAGGAGAACAACCTCACACTCAACATCAGCAAAATGAAGGAGCTGATAGTGGACTTCAGCAGGAAGCAGCAGAGGGACCTCCAACCCATCTGCATCAATGGGGCCCAGGTAGAGAGAGTGGACAATTTCAAATACCTGGGTGTCCACATCTCACAGGACCTCTCTTGGTCCTGTCACACCAACACCCTGGTTAAGAAAGGCCGCCAGAGCCTCTACTTCCTAAGGAGACTGAAAGACTTTAAACTCCCACTCAGGGCACTAAGGAACTTTTACTCTTGCACTATTGAGAGTGTCCTGAGTGGGAGCATCACTAACTGGATGGGAACTTCCAATGGAAAGCACCACCAGGAGAGATCAGCTGGCTCTCAGGAGGGTGGTTCGCTCTGCTGAGAGGACCATCAGGACCACCCTCCCTAACCTGTAGGACATTTATTCCAACCGCTGCAGGGACAGAGCCAGGAAGATCGCCAGCGACCCCAGCCACCCAAATAATAGACTGTTCTCCCTGCTGCCTTCAGGGAGACGCTACCGACAGCTGAAGGCCAACACTGAGAGGATGAGGAGGAGCTTCTTCCCTCAGGCCATCAGACTGCTGAACTCTTCATAATGATAACAATGTACACTACTATGCACTACTGCACTTTGGACTTTAAGGACTCGTAACCACACAATCACCACATCTCTGCCATGTTTCCACTCATTAATATAGTTTTAAAGATTTTTCTCCCCTTTATTTCTATTGTTTTTAATTTATCTTATTTTATCTATATATTTTTATACCCTTAACGACCTAAGGTACATAAGAATTTCACTGTAATTGCTTGTAATTATGTGACAAATAAAACTTGAACTTGAAAAACTTTAACTCTTTTCCAGTTTTTCGATGTCTGTTGGTATGTTTTTCTCTTGTAAACAGATGGGAACCATCAGGGCCTTCTAGCCTTCAGAGAGGCCCAAACATATCAGCATTTCAAATGCCATCTTTAACTTCTTTCATTCTTTCATTATAATTATTCTCTTCTAATTCTAATTTGGCCTCATTTTCTATCAAATGAAAGGGTTACTGTCCTGAAAACATTAAAATCAAGTTATCGCATGAGGTTGTTGTGTTTGTTGTGTCTAGGCTGAGAAGAGTTTAGAGCTGGCTCACTCACTGGTTAGGACTTCATTGCCGGGACAGAAGGCCATGGCAGTGTATGTTTATGTAGGAAGTGACAGATGAATTAACCAATCAGATTTTGATTTATAGTGTGAGGGACTAAAAATATTCACCCTCGGCCTTCTCGAAGGCCAACGCAAGCTTAACCACAAATCAACACCATCAGCGCAGCAGTGAAGTCACCTTCCAGTCGGTGTAGCGTTCATCAGTAATGTTCACGAATGCTAATAAAGCAGTCAAGCTAGTGCTATTGAGAGCAAGTAGCACAGACAAATGACCGAGAAACTAAGCTTTCTGTCTCCAGACTCTTCTTCCACACACACTCGCAACAGTATTTTTCACTCAGACTTAAGTATTCATTTCACTGTGTAATTTACTTAGTTACTTTTAAAAATCAACATCAACAACTGCACACAATGGAGCGACCTGGCAGCCTGCTGCTAATCCCTTGTAAAATCCTTTGCCCTGTTGCTTTTTTGTTGTGTCTGGCTAAGTTTTGGCTGAGCTCAAGACCCAGTTCTAATAGTAATGGTTCAACACTGCTTGTAAATATGCATGAAGAATATCTAATGAAGTTTTGGGAGCCTTTCAGGTGTTCAACACCTCTTTCTCTTTCCTGGTGAACAACGAAATGTTTCTGCGCATGTGCAGCAGAAAACTCTCTCGTTGGATATTCGCATCAGCTCCGACATGTGACATTAAGTTGTCTTGACAACCATGCAATATCATAAACCATATTCAATGCTCATTCTTCATTGGGTAGAGTGACGTAATACACGTAGGATAAGTGATATGCAAACAATATTGCATGCTATCAAACCACATGAATGAAACCCGCTAGGAGGGAATAGAACACGTTTTTATTCCATCGAAAAAGTGTCCTGTATGTATAATAATCTTTCATATTTAAACACCGTGGACAATTCCCGTCTTGAGATTTATAGTGATTTGATTTACAGCAAGTTCAGTCTTACCACAAGTGGAAAAAAAGAGCCTACACTGTCTACTAACCTTGTAGTTTATCACCGAGTGCAGGCAGGAAACAATACCACAAAAATACTGTGTGTGTGTGTGTGTGTGTGTATATATATGTATGTGCGTTTTTCCAGACACAGATACAGTGTGGTTTTATGATAACAATATCATCATCGTCGTATGCTGCTTATTCAAATCGCTGTTACTGTGTTATGGCATATACCGTTTCTAATAATTTACATTTGCACCGAATGCAGTGTTTAACTGATTGCTGTCCTTTTGTCAGTTCCTGTTAGTACTGAATAGCAATAATCTCGGCGTGGTTCTGTAATCTCGCACTCACCCATTTTTTTTTTCTTATCTCGGCTCATCTATTCTTTTCCACTCTGTAAATGTGAAAG
Source organism: Neoarius graeffei (assembly GCF_027579695.1). Taxonomy (NCBI): domain Eukaryota; kingdom Metazoa; phylum Chordata; class Actinopteri; order Siluriformes; family Ariidae; genus Neoarius; species Neoarius graeffei. The sequence goes on from NC_083570.1 coordinate 44,444,852, forward strand.
GGGAACTTCCCAGCCAGCCGGTTGATATTTAAAACGTGTGTGGTTTTTTTGTTGTTGTTGTAGGAAATAAACTGACCAGTGTATTGGGGAATAAATGAGTATGGATAATATAGTAGGAGTGGAAAATGGAAATGTATACATGTATATAGAATTAACATGGAAACAGTGGTCTAATCAGTGTATATACACAGGTGAACTGGTTTTTTTTTTTGTAAAAAACAAAACAAAACACCATGGACACTCCAAAATGTCTGTACCTTCAGCCAAACACGTATTCATATGGATTTGTTTTCAAATTTGGAGAAATACTACACGTTTATACCTCACTCCTGTTAAAACACACTCCACAATGTCCATTTATTCCACACCACAAGCCTGTTCACTTCCACCTGACTCCCGTATACAAACGTACATGAATCCAAAGCGCTTTATTCAAGCAACGATATATTCATAGTACTAAGAAAAGCTGCCTGTGATTTAAAGAACATCTATATTCCGGCAGCTTACATGATACATGAACAAGTGCCTTTAACCATCAAAACCAGAAATGCAAATATGATTCCTGAACAAAGTAATGGTTTCGAGGTGCTGGGTTTTTTTTTTTTTTTTTGCTGATGGAGATTAGGAGATAATGCGATTGCTGTAGTCCTCCTGGTCTGGATTTCCAAAAAGAGAAGTACAGAATGGGTTGCACCAAAAGAAGTTTGACGTTGTCGCATTTAAATTGACCTGAGAACATTACACCCCGTTAGATGTTGGACAGACTATAAAAATCACACACGGTACTAAAAGAACTCTCATATACGCCTGTTTGAAAATAATTGGCAGAACAGTTGAAACATAACCTCCTGGAGTACACCTGGATTGAACACTTTGAACACAACTAGTGGCAAAATGGTGAGTTTTGGAAACCGTAAGTGATTGCTATGTGATCATCTGACATGCTAACTGTGCTGTTCAGTCCCATGCTGTAAGAATAACAACAGGATTTGGGTTTTTTTTCCCTTTAAGTCCTAGAATTCCTTTGTAAATAATCTTTTTAATTTCATTTTGATTTGAAGCAGGGACCTCTGGATAATGATATTAATCAAGATTTTCAGGATGCTATTGATGTGATGCAGCGACACTCGGAAATATTCTACTATGATACTACAGGTAACTTTTAAAAAAAATAAAATCGATCTTTTGATTTCAGTTAACGAAAGAACGGATTTTGTCGAATGATATATGGTTGTTTTATCTCTGCTTTCCTTCAGACAGTAAATACATTGAGAATATCAGAAGTCACGATTCTTCTGTGCAATACTCCGTGTCTTGTTATCGCTACACGCCTCATTCTACAGGATCATCAGCCGCGTACGACTGGGGTGAAGCATCAGTAAGTGTGCGGTGCTTTCTAAGTGCAGTATTTGCTGTGATAGATCAGAACAATTTTGCCACTGAGCTCCTTCTCTTTGTCTTCCTGAAGTCATGGTCGCATATAACACCAGAGGCGTCTCCATGGGGAACAGCTGAGCCTTCGGTGCTTTATCCAATAATACCTGAACGGCTCCGGAAAGGTATTATTGCTTTAGGATTAGAACCTTTACTTTGATGGTCAGCAAGCTTTCTGTCCTGGAGGTCCAGTTTCCTTTAGAGTTGTGTTCAAACCCAGATCTCAACATGACCTGACTCATCAGTCTGTCCAGAAGACTTAGATTATGATTATTCACTTATTCATCATAAATCCTATTATTCAGAAACTATAATGACGCTCAGATGAAAACTTGTATTAAAAGGAATTTTAGGAAGTCCTGGGAGTTTAATGCGTTAACCGAATCTGTAGAGAGATATATCTCCAGAAGGATGGTTGGTGACCATTGCTTGAACCTAAAAATTGGCATTATAACTAAGATTTAAATATAAAATATACAAAATATGTATATAAAGTATTATCAGCATAGTTAATAATTGTAGAAGAATTATTAGAAAGGGTGAGATTTATTTATTTATTTATTTTGACCAAGTCCTATCTTGTGTCTACACTACGTAGGCCGAAAGAAGCTGCGTCTGTATGAATACCTTCACGAAGCGCTGCATGATGCCAGCATGGTTGACTCCATCCAGTGGACGGACCGTGGCACCGGGACATTCCACTTCATCTCTAAAAACAAAGAAAAGCTGGCTGAGTGCTGGGGCCAGCGCAAGGGCAACCGCAAAGCCATGACCTACCAGAAAATGGCCCGGGCGCTACGCAACTACAGCCGCACGGGCGAGATTGTCAAAGTGCGCCGCAAGCTGACCTACCAGTTTAACCCGCTGATCCTGCAGAGACTGGAGACCATGACAATGTCTGGTCCGTCATCACAAGACCTTATTCCTCACCACCAAATCCCTGCTGAACAGGGCTACTACTGCTCAGGTGGAACTGACTGGCACAGCTGGTATGCCCAGTGCCCTTACCCCGCAGAGTACGACTTCACTTCTGCACTAACGTCAACGGAAGACCTGAAAACACACAATCCATCTCAGTGACTGGAAAACCCGACAACGTTCCTTGACAGTGAACACACAGTGCCTGTAAATTCCCAAACGGCATTAAAAGCTATGCGATAAACCTGACTGAAACATGTTACGTAGTTCTATCATGCCGAATAGTACAGGGGTGTACATACAGACCAAGAACAGATCCTACTGATGTGTAAAAATAGTTTTAAAAAAAGATTATTTGCTAACGTGTGCTTGTTTATGTCTGAAATTGTAAATTCCAATGCATTGTATTTCATTAAAAAACTTGTACTTGGACTTGAAAACTTGTACATTCTTTATTTAATTTTTGTAAACATTCAAAATAAAACTGTACCTCCTAATTTCCAGTGCTTAGAAGATCTGGTTCTTGTGGTTGATTTATCAAGTGGCAGGATTAACTTTCGCATCAGTTTTCATACTTTTTTCACTTCTTAAAACATAAAGCAGTCAAGAAAGAAGACAGAGTGAAGGCGAGAGAAGGAAGAAGACATACATGATTAAATAACGTATTATTCTATCCACATTCACTGGATATGAGCAATCGTGCGCTCTGATCGGCTACTCTACTACTAGGCTATCAGCTCATATACCGTGAGTTGAGAAAAACAAAATGGCGGAGTGTGTTGCTGAACCAACCGAGGACGAAATAAAAACTACTACTTGAAAACAAAACCCCCCAAAAATAAAAAGCAACAAAATATGGAATAAAAGTATTTGATGTTAAGAACATATCTTTTATTTTTCAAGAATTATTATTATTATTATAATAGCATTTTTTCACAAATTGTTACTGTGATTGCGCCGTTTGTTTACATTCTAAGCAGAAATGATTTGGTCGTACGTTTTTTATAAAGTTTTATTTATCGACTTTGCAAAAAATACAAATAAAAATGCTCCGTTTCTCAAAATCCAGTGACCGTATTTTGTCTCTAAGGGGGTCTCTATCTTAAAATAAATAAATAAATAAAAAATTGCACAGGTAGCCATATGTATATAAACTAAAGTTTTGCCGTGCGCAAAAATCGCTGCCCCTCTTGATCCAGTCCGGAAGAGTGTGTGTGTGTGTGTGTATATATATATATATATATATATATATATATATATATATATATATATACAGTGGTGCTTGAAAGTTTGTGAACCCTTTAGAATTTTCTATATTTCTGCATAAATATGACCTAAAACATCATCAGATTTTCACATAAGTCCTAAAAGTAGATAAAGAGAACCCAGTTAAACAAATGAGACAAAAATATTATACTTGCTCATTTATTTATTGAAGAAAATGATCCAATATTACATATCTGTGAGTGGCAAAAGTATGTGAACCTTTGCTTTCAGTATCTGGTGTGACCCCCTTGTGCAGCAATAACTGCAAATAAACGTTTCTGGTAACTGTTGATCAGTCCTGCACACCGGCTTGGAGGAATTTTAGCCCATTCCTCCATACAGAACAGCTTCAACTCTGGGATGTTGGTGGGTTTCCTCACATGAACTGCTTGCTTCAGGTCCTTCCACAACATTTCGATTGGATTAAAGGTCAGGACTTTGAATTGGCCATTCCAAAACATGAACTTTATTCTTCTTTAACCATTCTTTGGTAGAAAGAGTTGTGTGCTTAGGGTCGTTGTCTTGCTGCATGACCCACCTTCTCTTGAGATTCAGTTCATGGACAGATGTCCTGACATTTTTCTTTAGAATTCGCTGGTATAATTCAGAATTCATTGTTCCATCAATGATGGCAAGCTGTCCTGGCCCAGATGCAGCAAAACAGGCCCAAACCATGATGCTACCACCACCATGTTTCACAGATGGGATAAGGTTCTTATGCTGGAATGCAGTGTTTTCCTTTCCCCAAACATAACGCTTCTCATTTAAACCAAAAAGTTCTATTTTGATCTCATCCGTCCACAAAACATTTTTCCAATAACCTTCTGGCTTGTCCACGTGATCTTTAGCAAACTGCAGATGAGCAGCAATGTTCTTTTTGGAGAGCAGTGGCTTTCTCCTTCCAACCCTGCCATGCACACCATTGTTGTTCAGTGTTCTCCTGATGGTGGACTCATGAACATTAACATGAGCCAATGTGAGAGAGGCCTTCAGTTGCTTAGAAGTTACCCTGGGGTCCTTTGTGACCTCGCCAACTATTACATGCCTTGCTCTCGGAGTGATCTTTGTTGGTCAACCACTCCCGGGAGGGTAACAATGGTCTTGAATTTCCTCCATTTGTACACAATCTGTCTGACTGTGGATTGTTGGAGTCCAAACTCTTTAGAGATGGTTTTGTAACCTTTTCCAGCCTGATGAGCATCAACAACGCTTTTTCTGAGGTCCTCAGAAATCTCCTTTGTTCGTGCCATGATACACTTCCACAAACATGTGTTGTGAAGATCAGACTTTGATAGATCCCTGTTCTTTAAATAAAACAGGGTGCCCACTCACACCTGATTGTCATCCCATTGATTGAAAACACCTGACTCTAATTTCACCTTCAAATTAACTGCTAATCCTAGAGGTTCACATACTTTTGCCACTCACAGATATGTAATATTGGATCATTTTCTTCAATAAATAAATGAACAAGTATAATATTTTTGTCTCATTTGTTTAACTGGGTTCTCTTTATCTACTTTTAGGACTTGTGTGACAATCTGATGATGTTTTAAGTCATATTTATGCAGAAATATAGAAAATTCTAAAGGGTTCACAAACTTTCAAGCACCACTGTGTGTGTATATATATATATATATATATATATATATATATATATATATATATTGGACTGGATCAAGGGGGCAGCGATTTTTGTGCACGGCAAAACTTTCGGACATACACAGCAGACAGAGAGATTGTAGAATGGATCTTTTTTTATTATTGAAAGTATTGTTTTACATTTGTAGGCTATAGCTCGCATTCCACTTAGAATACATCGAACTGAAATAGGCTATTCTGTTTGAACTTATGTAGCCTATACAGACAGATCTAACTTGTACCTTTCAGAGTAACTTCTCCCTCGATCTCAGCATGGATATCATTCTCATTAGAGCTAGTGGAGGTCTGGTTAGCTGGTGCTAGGACAACGTTTTCTGCAAAGGTGTCTTTTAGTTTTTTAGTGGTAAAGCCGAAACTTGTCAGGGCTGAGCATGAATTCGGCACCGATGGTCTTTTTTTCGGTGGCATGGTGGAAGACAGTGACATTTATCTGTATTCTATATTCATCTTTCTCTCAAGGCATGGTGAAGTGTCTTCTTCGGATTAAGTTTCACAAGCCATCAAATTGATTGTTTACAGTTTGCGCACATAGCCTAGCGGTGTGGTGGTGAAGTGCAACTGTGCATATGGCAATTTAACACGTTCGCTTAGGGCACACTGGGATCGGAAATGAGTTTTATTTATGATTAAAACATGGCGTATTTCAGAGACCCCCACAGATTACTGACTTTGTTGCTTTCTATGGGAGCTCGGCTCCCTCTGGCTCCCACGTAATTCGAACACTGCGTCAGCTATCAGCTCGTATACGACTCGATTTTGTGGAATAACTGTTAAATATTTTAGCATTTGGTGGTGTGATTTCCTTCGGGATCGATAACGTATCTATCTATCTATGGATCTATCAATTAAATAAACATATAGTAATCTTTCTCCTCTATAATTCCTTGTCAGAGCATATATGTATGCTTGTAAAATGTGAGGGGAAAAAGAATGAGTGTGTGTAGTGTGGTGTGGTGACTGCGCCCTTCTTATCTTGCTCAGTTAGGAGGAGGATGTGGTCAAAGGCCTACATAATGCTCACAAAGTCAGGGAGGTGTGTGAGACGGAGATCAGTGGCTTCCACTGTTATGGTGGTTGGGGTGCTGTGTGTGTTTGTCGAAGGTGTTTGAAAGTTTGGGGTCTCTCAGAGACCACTTTTGTCATGTAGGTTGTAGATCATGTCTGGGAGGCAGTCCACTCCCCTACATGGAGCTTATTAAGAGGGGGTCCGAGTCAGACTGTAACACAATAACAGCTGCATTCGGTCCACGTCATTTTAATTTGTGTGTGTGTGTGTTTTAGTTTTTCAATCATCATAACTGTTAATGATTTTAATTCATTCAATAGAGATCATAACTACACAACTGAAAGTGAAGTGAAGTGAACAGACCTGCAGAACGACATGGTAAATAGCTGTCTTATGTTCATTATAACGTCGGAATTTCTGTTGTTGTTGGGGTTTTTTTTTCCTCTGAACGATGCAAAGCTGTGTATACTCTTGAACAGAATACGTCACAGACCTACCAGACAGATCTGGAAGTCATTTTGGAGTTCCTTGAAGAACACTGCAGACAAGAGACTAGGGGCCAGTGGGCAAACGGTGAGTAAGATAAAAGATTGACTTCATAAAGTGCACATCAATGTAGAGTAGCTTAAAGGTACAGCGCATATTATCATTATTGTTGTATTACACTTATACGACAGCTGATTTCCATATGAACCAGCAACGTACTGGCGATGACTATGGTGTTTTGTCACACCACATGGATTCTTTACAGGTGCTTTCCTCAACAAAGGCTCAGCAAGTAAGAAATATCCACTATAACAAAATAAAACCCGTTTAAACGTTTAAACCATTTCAAACACGGAAGCCATGGCCTAATGGTTCGAGAAGCAGCTTTGGGACCAAAAGGTCGCTGGTTTGATTCCCTGGACCAGCAGGAATGGCCGAAGTGCACTTGACTTGCAAAGCACATAACCCCAGGCTGCTCTGGGTATATTGTACGTCGCTCTGGATAAGGGCGTCTGCGAAATGCCATTCATGCCAAAAATGTATTTCTTTGCAATGTGAAGGCAACAGGACCACAGCTAAAGGAAATTGGATTTGATTCAGCTGGAATAAGGGGATCAGTAATCCAGGGCATGACCATGGAGGAAGCTTTAAACGCTCCTGCTGGTGAAGAAAGCCCTTTAAGTCAACATGTACGCCCTGAGGAAAGAGCCGAATCGTCAGCCAGGTCTACACCTGCAGGCAGAGGTGAGTTCTGCTTTTTGCGGTTTGACAGATCAGAGCAGCTAAACATTGCCTTAGGGAACAATAGGTTAGGAGCGGCCAGTCCGCTGTCCTGCCCATAACTGCCACGTACAAGCTCTATTCTCACTAATCTCTCATCAGTGGCATGACTGACTATAATGTGGTGTGCAAGAGATCTTTATCTTAATAAGTTCTCCACAAAGACTCTATTCATTGTGCCTTTTAGGAGAAATGCTTTGCCTACTACTTTAATGAACTCTTAACCCCTCCACCCCACGCAGGCACATACAAATCAGTTTATATGGTTTCAGGGAAAAAGCTGCGTCTCTTCCACTTTTTGTTCGAGATGCTGGAAGACCCTGGAATGGCGCATTGCTTATCCTGGGTTCCTGCGTCGGTGGGGGTTTTCCGCTTCTCCTCCACATATAAAGAACACGTGGCTGCACTCTGGGGCCAGCGCAAGGGCAACAGAAGGCCCATGACCTACCAGAAGATGTCTCGCGCCCTGAGAAACTATACCCGCTCAGGTGAAATCATCAAAGTGAGAAAAAAATTGACCTACCAGTTCAGCGGAGCCACCCTGACTACACTGAGGAGCCAGCAGACAATGAAGAATGCCTAACGCTAACAGGGTGATTCTTTTTATTATTATTATTATTATTTCTTTTATGATTCTCTGTCCCTCTCTGATTTCATCTGAAGCAGCTATTCTGTCCAGTGTAACTTATGCCACCTGGAGGTATTTCATAAGTCATGACACTAAATGCAAAAATAAAACATAATTAAACAAAAAAAAAGAGTAAACTTGTACCATGCTGAAAAAATAAAAATCCCCAAGTCATCCTAGTTTTTGACTCAAAGCTTCAACACCTAGCACCACATATGCGGTGTGTTCTGCAGCAATTCATCCAAACGTCACTTCCTGTCTTTGTGTTGCTCTTATGCTGGTTATGTTTTTGAATTAAATAAAGTGATCTTTACTTTTTAATCTCAGAGTCGTTTCATTTCAATTAGTGAGCCAAGTCTGTATTAATACAACATATAGTCACAGGAAGGTTACACTTTAATGATCAATCAAGCTGAAATGTACATTAGTCTGGGACATGACTAGTAATTAAAAGTCACTTCTTCATGTCTTAAAGTAACGATGGATGTCGTTTCTCTTTCCTTAGTCGAGCGCTTCTTGACATAATATGGATTATGAATGAGGAAGGGTGTACAAACTTTTGACTCAAAATATGTATATTACATGTATGGTACTATAAACATGGTACCATACATGTTTATAGACTTAAAAAGAAAATTCAAAGATTCAAAGATTCTTTATTGTCTTTATTTATTATTCTCCTATAGGACATACAGGAGAATCGAAACACCGTTTCTCTCTCACCTTACTTGTAAAAAACAGATAAAGATTGCACACACATACATTTGAATACTTTTATTTGAACCCACTATTAAAAATTAACATATACAGGATTCAAATAAGCGCTGTCGCCTCACAGCAAGAAGGTCCGGGTTCGAGCCCCGTGGCCGGCGAGGGCCTTTCTGTGTGGAGTTTGCATGTTCTCCCCGTGTCCGCGTGGGTTTCCTCCGGGTGCTCCGGTTTCCCCCACAGTCCAAAGACATGCAGGTTAGGTTAACTGGTGACTCTAAATTGAGCGTAGGTGTGAATGTGAGTGTGAATGGTTGTCTGTGTCTATGTATCAGCCCTGTGATGACCTGGCGACTTGTCCAGGGTGTACCCCGCCTTTCGCCCGTAGTCAGCTGGGATAGGCTCCAGCTTGCCTGCGACCCTGTAGAACAGGATAAAGCGGCTACGGATAATGAGATGAGATGAGGATTCAAATATTATCAAGGTTTACATCAAGGGTATAAAAAGCATCGCCTACGCCACACTGCAAGGCTGCCTATTACAGCTGACATCGAGCAGAACTTCGCCAATTGTTTAGATTTTACTCTGGAAAGCCCTGCCAGTCTTAACCCACTCACTGTTAATTTATGTACGTGCCCCAGACTACCAAATATCAGGACGATGAGTGTACAGGAATAGCCAAGGCTGGTAATAGCTGCAAGTAGGCAGGAGCGCCGCCAGAAATTTTGGGCCCCATGAAAGATTAGAATTTTGGGCCCCCCAACTTTGCCCACCCTCGTCACAATTGCACTATTGTCATTATTTGACTATTGATAGCCCATGGACCTTGAGTTTGTGACTTTGTTATTACATTTTATGTATTAACCTACCAGGGACTAGATGAAAACTGGTCAGTGACTAATTCTGGTGCATTTACAATCACAAATGAAAATTCAAGATTTTGCCACATGCCTTCTTGTGCTAGGACAATTGGTAGTGAAATGTGTGATGCGACTGCTAATAAATCATTATTACATTCCACACATGTAACCATGTCAAACACTTGACTGGTGTCCGTTATTAGCAACACTTTAATCTAACAAACTGTATATGGCGCTCGCTCATTAAAAACTTCAATCCTAAAGCATTTATGGGTTGTATTGCTGCTTACCTCCTTCTCCAAAGGGGGGGTTCAGTGGTTTGGTAGGGCGGAGGTCCCCCTGAGGCTGAATCTGTGCATATTTAGGGCACCCCATTAGTTATGAAACTGGTTATTAGCACTAGTTATTAGCACCAGCATAACGTAATATTTCATCTTGTTTATCACACAAGTCAGTTCAGTTATTAAAATGGAAAAAATGTCACTGTACAAACTGTAAAAGTGTTCTCTTGATAGGCTAATCCAACCACGTTCATACTGTTCATTTACCATTCGCTAATATTTTGAACACACATGTGAGCGATAGCTACCTTTCTTTGGGAAAAACTGAGTGACCAGTTGCCTGCCTCTCCGGTCCCTTTCAGCTTTCAGCTGCCTTCCTTTACGTTTTTGACAGCCACTCTTCATATTTAGCGATCATAGACTGTACGCACTCCACTGCTGGCTGGCTGGCTGCTGCACCGCGACACAGCAGCAAGTAGCGTTGCACTGATCAGCACACAGATTTAACGTATTGCGCTTCTACCAGAACTGGACCGTACCGTTTCGCAAAAGGGGGAGGGTTAAATGACCATATGTTGAAGAACTCAAAAAATAGACAACCTTGTTCAATTAGCTCATTTTACCAGATGGAATATTGCATTGTTGTTATTTCAAAAGTCTTATTAAAAGCATATTATCAGCCCCTTAAAGGGCCCCATGGCAGTGCTGGGCCCCTAGAATTGTTCTAACCTTTCCCCCCCTGGTGGTGCCCATGCAAGTAGGGACTGATATTTGGCCATTTTGTCATAAAAGGCCATGTCCATATATGTATCAAAAACACATCCTACTTCAACTACTACTGCCTGCTTTCTATCCATGTCCTGAAGTACAATGTCAGGGGTGTTGGGGATATTGCCAAACACATCCTCAGTGCTGCCGAACCACTCCGCCGTCAAGCGTGAATGTTTGTGCATACTTGGGAAGAGTGGCTCAACAGCACTGCTGATGAGCTCCACAATGCGATCATGATGTGCAGTATAGAGTGGTTTATACATGCTGCAACCATTCGCAACATGTGCGACTGACTCCAACTGCACGTCATGGTCAGCATGCATCAGGCAGTATGGCTGATGATGTTCAGGATACCACAATGCCAGGTTGTATTTTGTTGGCAACACCTGCAGTCTAGCCTTAATAATAAAACAGAGAATGTCCTCCCCCACAGCAGCGTTCCTGTAAATGGAGTGTGAGACAGTATGGTTGGCAAAGTCAAGGACTACCATACACACACACACACACACACACACAAAGATGAAATTAAACCAAATATAAGACTATTAGACCTATTTCTAGATATATTTTCATCTAATTTATTTTCAAATTTGATGTTTTTGTATCCCATTGCCGATAACATTGCCTTTATTCTAAAAATAAATACGAAAAATGTAAATGTAAAATGTACAAATAAATCATCTAGCAAGAGTATGACTACTCTATATCAGGGATTCTCAACCTTTTATGCTTTAAGGCCCACCTATTCATACTTGTAACGAGTCGGGGCCCATTAAAAAAGATCCCAAATTATTTTGACTCATCTATTCTATTAGAATCTAATAATCTATTGTAAAGTGTATTAATGGGATGCAGCAGCACTCCCTGTTACAGATGGGAGCCCAGGAATTAAATAAATGCAATAAAAGCAAACGGTTTTTAATTGTAGGTGTTGTATTTAAAACTGTACGGATGTACCAGAAGCCAACATAAAACCCTGCATGCAGGGCATTCTTAGTCAAAAGGGGTTAATGATCCAAAAGTGGAGTCTGGTCCATTAACACAAGAACTTATTGCCATGTTTGTGTACAGCAAGCAAGCAAGTTATTAAAACCAAGAAGTACACTCAAAAGAAGTGGATATAGAAACCACTCAGTGGGATTAGATCCTTACACGCTAACAAAGAAGGATTTTTCCTATGAGCTGGAATATTATCCATCCGTTGAGTTCCCCGACATCTCAAACTACCTGGTGCTGCAGACATCATTCTACACGGACACACAGATGAAAACCTGGAGGAGCATGGAGGTGTACAACTTTTTATATGTGGCTGGGTTAAAGATCTGGGGATCAGGACGGTACAAAATAGATGGTGGTAGATGGGTCTAAGTGCAGGAAGAGTGTATATTAGCAGGCGTGATATTTATAAAAATGAAAGCAGAATACTAAAGCAGAGTATTTAAACAGCATTATAAACATGCCGAGAAACAAACATGACAGTGATGATGATAATGCTTCACAAAGCCTCTGTGAAAACAGCGTTCGTATCTGTGCATGCTGATTGCGCTCAAACCAGTATCAGGTGTTTCCCATAACGACTGGGTCCCAAGAGCGTGCACAACATGCTCCGTGAGCGCATGCAGCCGCTCAAGTTGCACTAGATGCAAGTGCATGAAGGCATGACGGTAAAGTGTTCACCTACTGTGTGACCATAACTTTTAGCTCACATGTATATTGCCACCAAAATGCCTCATTTTCATTGATAACCCATCGCAAAGCATCGTGAGCTGTGGTGTGAGCGCAACTTAATGAGGCGGATGAGACGTCGGATGCAACCCAGCAATTCTACCCTACTACGAGTAAAAAAATTAACTTCAACTTGAACAAAAAATTCACGTCCTACTAGATGGCGCTTCGTGGCCCACTAATGGGCCGCAGCCCAGTGGTTGAGAAACACTGCTCTATATCTGTGAAGGTACTCAGTCATCCAGGTACATAGTAATCTGTGGTTGGTAGAAGAGAGCAACTGGACTTGCTTGAAAAGTCTTGAAGACGTTTCGCCTCTCGTCCGAAAGGCATCCTCAGTTCTGTCTGTCTAATAGGGAGTATCAAGTATTTATCCTCTCATGGATCATCACAGAATCCGAATCAGAATGCTGATGGCTGCATTGTAGGTGGCTGATAGATGTCATAGACACCCACCTCTGTTCAGTGATGGTCGTTCCAGGTTGACAAAAATGAACGATCCTCTCTGGAGTATGAGAGGACTTCCAGAAAACTGGCAGACATCTTAGCCAGAGAGGATCGTTCATTTTTGTCAACCTGGAACGACCATCACTGAACAGAGGTGGGTGTCTATGACATCTATCAGCCACCTACAATGCAGCCATCAGCATTCTGATTCGGATTCTGTGATGATCCATGAGAGGATAAATACTTGATACTCCCTATTAGACAGACAGAACTGAGGATGCCTTTCGGACGAGAGGCGAAACGTCTTCAAGACTTTTCAAGCAAGTCCAGTTGCTCTCTTCTACCAACCACAGATTACTGCTCTATATCAAGCTTGAAATGAAATCAAAAGTAAATATGTCTTAGAAATAGGTTTAATAATCTTATGTTTGGTTTACTGTCATCTTAGAATAGGAAATGATAGATATATCTGAATACATTCAAGATATTTTCATATGGGGCGGCACAGTGGTGTAGTGGTTAGCACTGTCGCCTCACAGCAAGAAGGTCCGGGTTCGAGCCCCATGGCCGGCGAGGGCCTTTCTGTGTGGAGTTTGCATGTTCTCCCTGTGTCCGCGTGGGTTTCCTCTGGGTGCTCCGGTTTCCCCCAAAGACATGCAGGTTAGGTTAACTGGTGACTCTAAATTGAGCGTAGGTGTGAATGTGAGTGTGAATGGTTGTCTGTGTCTATGTGTCAGCCCTGTGATGACCTGGTGACTTGTCCAGGGTGTACCCCGCCTTTCGCCCGTAGTCAGCTGGGATAGGCTCCAGCTTGCCTGTGACAAGTGAAAGTTGTCCAGTCAATTTTTTACTTACGTTAAAGTACTGAAGTACTCGCTTTTAAAAATACTTAAGTATTAAAAGTACACTTTGTGTCAACGCATCGTTGTATTATTGCCACAACAAATGTGAATTCGCAAAATGAACGCATGCTGTGCATTATGGTGGTTTAACGTTAAGCTAGCTAGTCAGTGAAACTCCACCTGACATGCTAGCAAACTCTTTTCAAACTTGAAATCATATTGGGTAGCTAATGCTACTAGAAAAGAAAGATTTCTACATTCTGTTTATTTGGCAAGATTATGCTAAAACATATTTCTGAAAGGACTTCAGATAAGTTAACGTTATTCATGTTAGCGTAACTTCATTTTTACGTGCTAACTAACAGTGTCCAAGTTAACTAGCTGTGTGTTAACGTTAGCCGTGGACAAGGCAATGGCAACTTGGCGGGCAAATTCATAGAAAGTCATTTGACTAACCAGACTGCATAGCTATTGCAATGTTATCGCTAGCTCTAAAAGCACAGACAACTTCATTGCGAGCTTTCTCTTGGAATAAAACATTTATATCCCTCAATATGCTTCCGCAGGTTGGACGGCGAGTTTTTGTAGACCGTGATGTGATTCGTTTTTGGCAAACAAAGCAAACATTTAAAACGAAATGAATCTTTAATCCTTTCAGAAAACTGAAACATGGGTTCATGGGCCATGGGTGCGTGCATTCCTCAGAAGAACCGCCTCCTTCCATTCTGCCATCAACTGATCGTGTTCAAATAATACTGCTGAGAAATCACTTAACTTGATTTTATCCAGTCTATGGATGAGACGTGACCCTAGTGATTATTGATCGGCTGTCTCAGTGTCACCTGAGAAAAAAAACAATCATGTTTTAGAAAAAAAAAAGAAAAGAAAAAAACATCCACTTTCAAAGCTGCTTCATAGTAATGAGTAACGAGGACCTTGATAGAAATGTAGTGGAGTGAAAAGTATGATATTTGTCTTTCAAATGTAGTGAAATTAAAGTCATGAGTTTCCAAAAAAATAATACTCAAGTAAAGTACAGATACTCGAAAAGTGTACTTAAGTACAGTACTCAAGTAAATGCACTTCATTCCTGTCCACCTCTGCTATAAAGATATGTTCCTGTTAAAAAGAAAATAAAACTAATTACATACTCAAGACAACATACAGTTTGTAGCTGGATGATGAGATGAGATGAGTTTATTTAGTAAAATAATGTACAAAATACAAATATAGTGCACATTAAAATACATGGATAGCACAATAAAGTGTAAACACTTATTTCCATTGTGGTCCAAGTACATCAGTTGCCAAAAAAGGGGCTACAAACAAAAGAGGGAAGGGGGAAAAAAAGAAAAAAAAGGGGGGGAAATGTGCTTTCTGTTTGCAAAATGAATTTTATAAAGAGGTCCGGTGTCGGGGTGGCACGGTGGTGTAGTGGTTAGCGCTGTCGCCTCACAGCAAGAAGGTCCAGGTTCAAGCCTCGTGGCTGGCGAGGGCCTTTCTGTGCGGAGTTTGCATGTTCTCCCCATGTCCGCATGGGTTTCCTCCGGGTGCTCCAGTTTCCCCCACAGGACATGCAGGTTAGGTTAACTGGTGACTCTAAATTGACCGTAGGTGTGAATGTGAGTGTGAATGGTTGTCTGTGTCTATGTGTCAGCCCTGTGATGACCTGGCGACTTGTCCAGGGTGTACCCTGCCTTTCGCCCGTAGTCAGCTGGGATAGGCTCCAGCTTGCCTGCGACCCTGTAGAACAGGATAAAGCGGCTAGAGATAATGAGATGAGATGAGATAAGATGAGATGAGGTCCGGTGTCTGGAAACCTTTCCTTTGGAACTGAATACAGTGTCAAGTGTTTGGCTGTAGTGCAGAAATACAGTATGAGCATTTAGGACCTTTGGAATAATGTGTCCCTCAAATAAGCCATTTACACATGACACCATGTTTGAACCCGTGCCGGAGCAGAAATAGCTGATTCCATGTCGGTACTTCAGCTAATAGTGTATCATGAGAAATTCAAAGCTGTGCATTGTGCTTCCCAAAAGTGTCATTTTGTAACGAGATCATCTTAACCCAGATGATTTACTTACTGCCTCACAAAATGTCATGTTATATTTAGCCTTAAAGGGGACATATTATACCCCTTTTCCACAAGTTGACACAATTCCCTGAGGTCTTAATTAAATGTCTGTGTCATGCTTTGGTCAAAGTACAACAAGGATAAATCACCACAGCTTCCTTCCCTCCCTGTGTAAACAGTCCTGTTCAAGACGGCTGATTTGAGTGCCTGTTCCTTTAAATCATAATGAGCCACTGCTCACACCGCCCCTCCTCCCTTTTGCCAGCCAATCAGGTAGCACTTTGCTCATTAATATTCATTTACAAAGGCAGTTCTCAAGCCATGAGTAGAGATACTCAGATGACGGGGCGGGATCATTCTAATCAGCTCAAGTTGTGACATAGAAAGGAGAGAGAAATCTGAATGGCTTGTCGAAGGACATGTTTTCAGAAATAGGCACAACAAAAGAAACTGACTGGGTGTCTTATTTCAGAGTTTGTGTTTGATAGGTGCTCCAGATACCCGAATGTACAGTGCTCCGCGTAAATGAGTGCGCCCGCTTTGAAAAGTAACATTTTAAACAATATCTCAATGAACACAAACAATTTCCAAAATGTCAACAAGACAAAGTTTAATATAACATCTGTTTAACTTATAACGGGAAAGTAAGGTTAATAATATAACTTAGATTACACATTTTTCAGTTTTACTCAAATTAGGGTGGTGCAAAAATGAGTACACCCCACAACAAAAACTACTACATCTAGTACTTTGTATGGCCTCCATGATTTTTAATGACAGCACCAAGTCTTCTAGGCATGGAATGAACAAGTTGGCGACATTTTGCAACATCAATCTTTTTCCATTCTTCAACAATGACCTCTTTTAGTGACTGGATGCTGGATGGAGAGTGATGCTCAACTTGTCTCTTCAGAATTCCCCATAGGTGTTCGATTGGGTTCAGATCAGGAGACGTACTTGGCCACTGAATCACTTTCACCCTGTTCTTCTTCAGAAATCCAACAGTGGCCTTAGATGTGTGTTTAGTCATGTTGGAAAAGTGCATGATGGCCAAGGGCACGGAGTGATGGTAGCATCTTCTCTTTCAGTATAGAGCAATACGTCTGTGAATTCATGATGCCATCAATGAAATGCAGCTCCCCGACACCAGCAGCACTCATGCAGCCCCACATAAGGCCACTGCCACCACCATGTTTCACTGTAGGCACCATGCAGTTTTCTTTGTATTCCTCACCTTTGCGACACCATACAGTTTTGAAGCCATCAGTTCCAAAAACATTAATCTTGGTCTCATCACTCCAAAGTATAGAGTCCCAGTAGTCTTCATCTTTGTCAGCACGGGCCCTGGCAAACTCTAAGCGGGCTTTTTTGTGCCTGGGCTTTAGGAGAGGCTTCTTTCGTGGACGGCATCCATGCAAGCCATTCCTCTGCAGTGTACGCCGTATTGTGTCACGGGAAATAGTCACTCCAGTTTGGCTTTCTGCTTCTTTAGATAACCGCAGTGAACTTGCATGCCGATTTTCTTCAACCCTTCTCATCAGAAGACGCTCCTGTCGAGGTGTTAACTTCCGTGGACGACCTGAACATCTCTGTGAGATGGTTGCAGTTCCATCTTTCTTAAATTTTTGTACCACTTTTGCTACAGTATTCTGACTGATACATAAAGCTTTGCTGATCTTCCTGTAGCCTTCACCTTTGTGGTGGAAAGGAATTATTTTCTTTCTCAGGTCTTGTGCCATTTCTCTTCCATGTGGTGCCATTGCTGACAGCATGAAATGGGGAGGGGTTTTCTTTAAGTAACACCCTTTTATAGTCAACTGTCTGCTGGACACCTCCGTAATGACTAATTAGACTCACCTGTGATTGTATTCTTGTTAAATTAGACATTTGTAGTCTACAATTTAGCTTTGCTCCAGAGACTTTCAGTGGGGTGTACTCATTTTTGCACCACCCTAATTTGAGTAAAACTGAAAAATGTGTAATCTAAGTTTATACAACCCCGATTCCAAAAAAGTTGGGACAAAGTACAAATTGTAAATAAAAACGGAATGCAATGATGTGGAAGTTTCAAAAGTCCATATTTTATTCAGAATAGAACATAGATGACATATCAAATGTTTAAACTGAGAAAATGTATCACTTAAAGAGAAAAATTAGGTGATTTTAAATTTCATGACAACAACACATCTCAAAAAAGTTGGGACAAGGCCATGTTTACCACTGTGAGACATCCCCTTTTCTCTTTACAACAGTCTGTAAACGTCTGGGGACTGAGGAGACAAGTTGCTCAAGCTTAGGGATAGGAATGTTAACCCATTCTTGTCTAATGTAGGATTCTAGTTGCTCAACTGTCTTAGGTCTTTTTTGTCGTATCTTCCATTTTACGATGCGCCAAATGTTTTCTATGGGCGAAAGATCTGGACTGCAGGCTGGCCAGTTCAGTACCCGGACCCTTCTTCTACGCAGCCATGATGCTGTAATTGATGCAGTATGTGGTTTGGCATTGTCATGTTGGAAAATGCAAGGTCTTCCCTGAAAGAGACGTCGTCCGGATGGGAGCATATGTTGCTCTAGAACCTGGATATACCTTTCAGCATTGATGGTGTCTTTCCAGATGTGTAAGCTGCCCATGCCACACGCACTAATGCAACCCCATACCATCAGAGATGCAGGCTTCTGAACTGAGCACTGATAACAACTCGGGTCGTCCTTCTCCTCTTTAATCCGAATGACACGGTGTCCCTGATTTCCATAAAGAACTTCAAATTTTGATTCGTCTGACCACAGAACAGTTTTCCACTTTGCCACAGTCCATTTTAAATGAGCCTTGGCCCAGAGAAGACGTCTGCGCTTCTGGATCATGTTTAGATACGGCTTCTTCTTTGAACTATAGAGTTTTAGCTGGCAACGGTGGATGGCACGGTGAATTGCGTTCACAGATAATGTTGTCTGGAAATATTCCTGAGCCCATTTTGTGATTTCCAATACAGAAGCATGCCTGTATGTGATGCAGTGCCATCTAAGGGCCCGAAGATCACGGGCACCCAGTATGGTTTTCCGGCCTTGATCCTTACGCACAGAGATTCTTCCAGATTCTCTGAATCTTTTGATGATATTATGCACTGTAGATGATGATATGTTCAAACTCTTTGCAATTTTACACTGTCGAACTCCTTTCTGATATTGCTCCACTATTTGTCGGCGCAGAATTAGGGGGATTGGTGATCCTCTTCCCATCTTTACTTCTGAGAGCCGCTGCCACTCCAAGATGCTCTTTTTATACCCAGTCATGTTAATGACCTATTGCCAATTGACCTAATGAGTTGCAATTTGGTCCTCCAGCTGTTCCTTTTTTGTACCTTTAACTTTTCCAGCCTCTTATTGCCCTGTCCCAACTTTTTTGAGATGTGTTGCTGTCATGAAATTTCAAATGAGCCAATATTTGGCATGAAATTTCAAAATGTCTCACTTTCGACATTTGATATGTTGTCTATGTTCTATTATGAATACAATATCAGTTTTTGAGATTTGTAAATTATTGCATTCCGTTTTTATTTACAATTTGTACTTTGTCCCAACTTTTTTGGAATCGGGGTTGTATTATTAACCTTACTTTCATGTTATAAGTTAAACAGATGTTATATTAAACTTTGTCTTGCCAACATTTTGGAAATTGTTTGTGTTCGTTGAGATATTGTTTAAAATGTTACTTTTCAAAGCGGGTGGACTCATTTACACTGAGCACTGTATGTGTAGCACATTTTCATAATATGCTCCCTTTAAAACAGAGAAATATACTTAAAGCATATATGCAGAACCATGGCCTCACTTTTTGTTTATAAATGCATTGAGACCTCAAGAATAGCACAGGAATAGTTTTAAGCGTTAATAATAAATCTAATGTAGTAATTTTTACAATTAAAGTGATTCATATAGGTAGCGGTCTGAGTGAATGACCTTGGCATCCGTGATGTCACAGCAGGAAGTCTATCGGTCTCATCGCCATTTCCGTTATACTAAAACACAAAGCTAACTGCAACTCCGATCCCCCATTTTGAGCTAATTTATCACCATGCCACGTAGATGTGTTGCTGGCGGATGCAGCAACACGACAGGAGGTGGATTTATGTTGCATTCATGGCCCAAGAATGTTCAAACTGCAAAGATTTGGACGCGTTTTGCGAGAAATTCATGGGCACATTGGGCGCCTACGACGTGGTCTCTCCTCTGCTCTGCACATTTTACTGAAGACTTGTATGAGACCTCTGATCTGTTGAGGAGCGTTGGCTATAAGCCCGTATTGAAAGAGGGTGCAGTACCAACAATTAAAGGAAAAGAAAACTATAAGAAAAGGAAAGTAAGTTCAGTTCAGTGGCGGCTGGTAGTCTTTCAAACAGGGGAGGCTGGTCGGTTACGATATTTCCAGATTTTAAAAGAAAAAAGAAAAAACACATCAATTTTGCCCATACTCTTGCCTCTGATCTGGCTGATTGTTGGCAGGGTCACAAACTGTGAAATAACAGGTTCTTTTGGCCCATTAGCCTACTGTCCAATATACATGATGGTGGTGTTGGGGGGGGGGGGGGGGGGTATATTTTAACATTTTATATTTTAAAATTGTGGCATGTTGTTTAAAAATTGATCATTATTGAAAGCAACTCTTTGTCAGGAACCTCAGCAGTAACAGCAGAGTGTTCTGGAATAGGCACAAGCACTGACCTTGGGGAGCCAAACATAGAGCTGGGTGCCACACATTTCATTCAGTGACACTTTCCCTATATTTTACTTATTTTGACTGAGAAATGTTTTATTGACAATTTTGATAACCCTTCACTTTTAATCCAGGTCTGTAGTGTGAAATGTTCTCGGCTGTGTTTTTGTTTAAAAATGGTTTCCCAATTGTAGCTGTGTTTAATTCATATCCAGAAAAATATATATTCCAATATAGTATACTCAGCATAAACATTTTAAATAGATTCTATATTTTTGGTCCATCCATGACATATTACTAAAGTAGCCTATTTACTGTTGTTGATGTGGGTCACTTGCTGTTAGCCAATTCACTTTCTCGTACCAGGAGAGCTGAAAGGAACGAGTATTATTCCCTACCTTTTTCACCAAGTCAATTTGAGGCGTTGGTCTACCCTGCTCTTTAATTTTAATTTTTTCCTCGAAAGGAAGACTGGCAAATGGCTTCGCCAAAATTAAATCAGCAATGCTTGGCATCCGTGCGCAGCTTTCTTGCTAGCTGACTAGCCCCCTCAAGTTCAAGTTCAGTCACTCAAATAAACAAAATTTCTGGAACTACGATAGCAAACTTGACAACACTATATTTACACTTTATTTACAATGAAAATATATACAAACTAAAAAAGCTGGTAGAAACCGTATGTAATGAATGAAATCGAAATGTAAGCTGATCTCTTACAATACACCACAGCACTTGTGAATCCGCATGGGACTGAACTGAAATTCACCGCTGCCTGTCTATATTTGAAACGAGCTGTCAATCAAAGAAAATATCCGGCCGCTTTCACCAATCACCAGTCTCCTCGCGGAAAGCTTTGCCATGTCCCTCCCATGTGAGGCTCGGAGTCCGTAGGCGGGCATTTTCGCAGTATTTGTCCAATAATCATCTTGCATTTTGAGATTGAAAAGCGCATAGCTCCCAAATGCCATTGAAGTCCACTGAGGTTGGGCTGCATCGCGCTGTCACGAGGGAGAAAAACTCACGCACACATTAAAGTTATAATGGAATGATTTCGCACTGTAGTGGGTTGAGCACATATAGTTCTATGATTCTGGATCTGAAATAGCAATGTTATAAGGTCAGCTATAACATAAGCCTAGCGCAATTCATCCTACACGATGTTCGTCATTTTTAGAGGAGGCTGAGCCTCCCTCGTTGTCTTAGAGCAATCGCCCATGGTTCAGTTGCACCAGTTCTCCTGGAGTGGGAGCTGAGGGTTGTTGCTAAAACCTGGGACGGAACGGGATGTGACATATTATCGCTCAGGCAGTGACCTCCCTGCGGTTATTGCTAAACCTGGTGATGTCCTGTCCCATCCTGTCCCAAGTTTTAGTAATTGCCTGAGCTGAGCAGTAATGGCGGAGTACTCAGTATGGAGAAAATGGAGAATGAGTGGACCAGCCATCTGATTTCTCTGGATATGCTTGCCTCAGCAGCAATATCTTGCCCTTATGTGGAAGAAGCTGTTAGGGTTTTGCTGGGATTCGAACCTGGTTCGTTGGTGTGATGATCCAGCAAACCCCCACTAGGCCACCAGGGGAATTACTCAAATGCAGAGGCGTGAGGCGGAAGTAGAAAAAGTAACAAAAGGTTTATTTATACTATGTACACTATATACAATCCAGGGCAAAAAACAAAAACAAAGAGTATAATTCAAAAAGAAAAAGGCAAAAATGCAAAAGCTCAGAAGATCCACAAAACACAGTACAAAGGAAACTGGAGATAAACATAACAGCACAAAGACTCCGTGACAAGAGGACTGAACTCAGGGGTATAAATACACAAACTAATTAAGGACACAGGTGAAGATAATTAGGACTAACAGGCAATTAACAAAAAAAAACACAAAACACAGGAACAGTGGCGGCCTCTAGAGGCCAAAATAAATATGACACGAAAAGGAAATAACAGCGGCCTCTAGAGGCCAAAACAGTCCAAGTCCTAACAGGACCCCCCCCTCTAGGAGCGTCTCCTGACGTTCCCAGGGCGATCCGGATGGGCCGAATGGAAGTCCCGACACAGTTCTTTATCCAGGACATCCCGAGCAGAAACCCAGCAGCGCTCCTCAGGACCATAGCCCTCCCAGTCCACCAGATATTGCAACCCGCCGCGGACCCGGCGGGAGTCAAGCAGGCGATGCACAGTGAACACAGTCTGCCCCTGGAAGATGCGGGGGGGTGGGGGGTTCCTAGGGGCAGGGGCATACGTAGACGTCAGTACAGGCCGCAACAGGGAAACATGGAAAGTGGGGTTGATCCTCAGAGTCCGGGGCAACTGAAGCCGGTAGGAGACAGGGTTCACCCTGCGCACCACCTTGAAGGGGCCAATGTAGCGAGGAGCAAGCTTGCGGTTCTCCACCCGCAGCGGAAGGTCTTTAGTGGACAGCCAAACCCGCTGCCCAGGGCGGAAAGTGTGTGCAGGTCTTCTGTGGCGGTTGGCCTGAGTCTGGTTGGTTCTGGAGGTCTGTATGAGGGTCTTCCTGACCTTGCTCCAGGTCTTGCGACACCGTCTCACATATTGGTTGACCGAGGGCACCCTCGCGTCCTCCTCCTGGTCCGGGAACAGAGGTGGCTGGAACCCGAATTGGCACTGGAATGGCGACAGCTTGGTGGCCGATGACTGCAGGGTGTTGTGGGCGTACTCTGCCCATGGCAGCCAGGTGCTCCACGATGTCGGGTTATCCATAGCCAGGCCTCGCAGGGTGGTTTCCAGGTCCTGGTTGAGCCTCTCCGTCTGACCATTGGACTGTGGGTGAAACCCAGAGGAGAGGCTGGCAGTGGCTCCGATGACCTTGCAGAACCCGTGCCACACTCGGGAGAAGAACTGGGGCCCTCAGTCTGAGACGATGTCCTGTGGAAGACCAAAGACTCGGAAGACATGATTAAATATAAGTTTCGCTGTTTCAAGAGCAGAGGGGAGTTTGCACAGAGGTATGAAGCGGCAGGCCTTGGAGAATCTGTCAACAATGACCAAAATGACCATGTTACCTTGTGACTCAGGGAGACCCGTGATGAAGTCGACTGCCACGTGGGACCAGGGACGCCGGGGAATGGTCAGAGGATGCAGGAGACCCTGGGGACGCTGTCGTGGGTTCTTGGTTCTGGTGCAAACCTCACAGGACAGGACAAATGACCTTACTTCCTGCTCCATGTTAGGCCACCAGAAGCGTCTTTTCAGGAAGTCCAGGGTCCTCCGAGCTCCCGGGTGGGCAGTGAGAGGGGAAGAGTGACCCCACTGGAGAACCTTGGCCCGGGCTTGATGTGGGACGTACAAGAGGCCCGGTGGCCCCGTCCCAGGACCGGGGTCCTGGCGTTGGGCTCGTCGAACAGCCTCCTCAATACCCCAGCGGACAGGGGCCACAATCCGGGACACCGGGATAATAGGCCCGACTTCATTCTCCCTGTTAGTGGCAGAGAACAGCCTGGACAGTGCGTCAGGTTTGGTGTTCTTGGAGCCGGGGCGGTACGAGAGGGTGAAGTCAAACCGACTGAAAAACAGGGCCCACCTAGCCTGTCGAGGGTTCAGTCTCTTGGCTTGCTGGAGGTAGTCCAGGTTCTTGTGGTCAGTCCAAACCAGGAATGGATGTTGCGCTCCCTCCAGCCAGTGCCTCCACTCCTCAAGGGCCAGTTTGACCGCTAGCAGTTCTCGATCCCCCACATCATACCGGGACTCCGCAGGACTCAGGCGGTGGGAGAAGTAAGCGCAGGGGTGCAGCTTTCCTTCCGAACGTTGAGAGAGTACCGCGCCAACACCACTGTCCGAGGCGTCCACCTCCACGATGAATGGTTGGGAGGTGTCCGGGAGGACCAGAATGGGTGCCGTGCAGAAGCGGGCCTTGAGGTCTTTGAACGCCTTTTCTGCCTGAGGAGACCAGCCATAGGATCCACCTGTCCCTTTGGTGAGGTCTGACATGGGTGCTGCCACAGAACTGAAGTTCCTGATGAACTTGCGGTAGAAGTTAGCGAATCCTAAGAACCGCTGAACCTCCTTAACGGACTTGGGAGTAGGCCAGTCCCGGACGGCCAGGGTCTTGGCAGGGTCCATTTGGAGTTGGCCTGTCCGTACAATAAATCCCAGAAAGGAGACCTCGGGAACATGAAATTCACATTTCTGGGCCTTGGCGAACAGATTGTTCTGTAGCAGCCTCTGGAGAACCTGGCGGACATGGTGGCGGTGCTCCTGCACAGTCTTGGAAAAGATAAGGATGTCATCGAGGTAGACAAAGACGTACAGGTTAATCATGTCCCTTAAGACGTCGTTGATTAGGGCCTGAAAAACAGCTGGTGCGTTGGTGAGTCCAAAGGGCATCACCTGGTATTTGTAGTGCCCAGACGGGGTGTTAAAGGCAGTCTTCCACTCGTCTCCCTGTTGGATACGGATGAGGTGGTATGCGTTCCGTAGGTCCAACTTGGTGAAGACGGTGGCGCCTTGGAGCAGGTCGAAAGCAGTGGACATCAGCGGAAGGGGATATCGGTTGCGCACAGTGATCTTGTTCAGGCCCCTGTAGTCAATACATGGTCGAAGCCCCCCATCCTTCTTGCCGACAAAGAAGAAGCCGGCACCAGCAGGTGAGGTGGAGGGTCGAATGAACCCAGAGACCAGGGCGTCTTTGAGGTATTCCTCCATAGCCTTGCGTTCTGGCTGAGAGAGGGAAAACAGTCTGCCACGAGGAGGGGTAGTCCCAGGGAGCAAGTCGATGGCACAGTCGTAGGCCCGGTGCGGAGGAAGAACGGCGGCCCTGCTCTTGCTGAATACCTCCTTGAGATCCCAGTACTCTGTGGGAACTTGAGATAACTCGGTGAGATCAGGGGGCTCGGCAGGAGACACAGGAGAGCTAGAGAGCAGACAAGAGGCATGGCATGCAGGGCCCCATTCCACAACCTGGCTTGTTACCCAGTCTATGCGAGGGTTGTGGCGAGTAAGCCAAGGAAGGCCTAGAATAACTGGGAACTCAGGTGAAGGAATCAGGTGCAGGGATATTTCTTCCTTGTGACCTTGAGACTGGAGGAAGACTGGAGAAGTAACTTGAGTGACTCTTCCATCACCTAACGCTTGGCCATCGAAGGCAGACATAGACAGAGGGACTTCAAGAGGTGCAGTAGGTATATTGATGCTTTGGGCGAAGTGAATATCCATAAAGTTCCCAGCCGCCCCTGAGTCTATCAAAGCTTGACAAGAGTGGACAGACTCACCCCAGGAGATGGAGACCGGGATGTAGATTCCTTGGCCAGGGAGTCCGGGAGAGAGGGTAGGCCCCGTCACAACCCTCCCTCGGCTGGACGGGGCGGTCCTTTTCCCAAGAGTTCGGGACATGATGCTCGGAAGTGACCGGGCTTGCCACAGTAGATGCAGCACTTGTCCCTCCTTCTGCGCTCCCTCTCAGATGCGGAGAGGTGAGTACGACCCACCTGCATGGGTTCTGGACAGTCACTGAAGGAGGTAGACGGTCTCCAGGTAGAGGTAGGGAGGCTGGGGGGGCTCAAGGCTTGGTGGCGTTCTCTCATCCTGTTGTCCAGACGAATAGCATGTGAGATGAGGGTTTCGAGGTCACTTGGGCATCCAATAGAGGCCAGACCGTCCTTGATGGGGTCAGACAGACCATGGTGGAAGGCTGACACCAGGGCAGTCTCGTTCCATCCACTTACTGCTGCGAGTGTTCGGAATGAGATGGCGTAATCTGCGACGCTTCCTCCTTGCCGGATGGACATGAGCTTTCGGGCTGCGTCGGTACTGATGTCTGCCTGATCGAAGACCCGAAGCATCTCTTCAGAAAACAGCTGGAAATCAAAGCACTCAGGTCCCTGTCTTTGCCAGATAGCAGTAGCCCAGGCTCGCGCCTTACCAGCTAATAAGGTGATCACAAAGGCAATCTTGCGGCGATCCGTAGTGTAGGTGGTAGGCTGAAGCTCAAAGGTGAGTTGACACTGGGTAAGGAACTCTCGGCACTCACTGTGCTTGCCGTCATACCTCTGTGGTGCAGGAAGGCTGGGTTCGCGAGGTGAAGAAGGCAGCATGGCAGGAGGCACTGGAGCAGGAGTGGGAGCTGGATCAGGAGCAGGAGATGCAGGCAGAGATGTCAGCTGTGCCAGGGTTTTCCCAATTTGCTGAAGCAGTTCCTCGTGGCGAGCAAGGGCCTCACGTTGGCTGGTGAGCGTACATCCATGAGCGTCCATGGTCGCTCCAAAGCGTGTCAAAGCTGCCATAATTCCCTGAAGGTTGGCCGGGTAGACAGTTGAAGCAGCCTCTGCTGAGTCGGTCATGACGGAGTCTTTCTGTTAGGGTTTTGCTGGGATTCGAACCTGGTTCGTTGGTGTGATGATCCAGCAAACCCCCACTAGGCCACCAGGGGAATGACTCAAATGCAGAGGCGTGAGGCGGAAGTAGAAAAAGTAACAAAAGGTTTATTTATACTATGTACACTATATACAATCCAGGGCAAAACAAAAAAAACAAAAACAAAGAGTATAATTCAAAAAGAAAAAGGCAAAAATGCAAAAGCTCAGAAGATCCACAAAACACAGTACAAAGGAAACTGGAGATAAACATAACAGCACAAAGACTCCGTGACAAGAGGACTGAACTCAGGGGTATAAATACACAAACTAATTAAGGACACAGGTGAAGATAATTAGGACTAACAGGCAATTAACAAAAAAAAACACAAAACACAGGAACAGTGGCGGCCTCTAGAGGCCAAAATAAATATGACACGAAAAGGAAATAACAGCGGCCTCTAGAGGCCAATACAGTCCAAGTCCTAACAGAAGCGAATGAACTGAGAATTGAACGAACAACTGAAAATCGGATTGTTTCAAAACAATCGGCCGCAAGGTCGGCCTTCAAGAAGCAAGAATACAGACGGGTAAGCTCCGACTCTCATTTGGATACAAAACAACAAAAACAACAACACTCGTTGTTTACCCGCATTTAGATACATGTAACTTGTATTGTGTGTTTAAGTTACCGGTATAAGATTATTTAATTTGCTTCAGAAGGTGATTGTCTCAGTTCATCTGATTATTTAATTAGCCTTTTACGATTTATCAGTGAAAATGCATGCATGTACATGTATGTTGCATAAGTTATAACACCCATCTTGTTTTAATGAGAATCAACCCACAGTCAGTGAAGTAAAATCAGTCTTAGTTGAGCGAGTCGGTAACGGTATTTCTTACTTTCACCATAAATTTTTATTTATATGACTTTGATCTATAGCTGTAAAAGGCCTCGGCCTTAAAACCAGTTCCCGCTGTGACGTCACGCATTCAGGGCTGGCTGGCTCAGCGGGGCAGCTCCAATGCCAACTTTGCGTCGATTTTAACTCTCAAAAATATATTTTTTTATTCCCATTTACGCAGCATACAAGAGTCAAGGATGGAGATACTATCCACTCAGAAATGTATTTAAAAATAAAGGTTCTACGTGTATCCTTTAACTAGCAAAGGCGCAAGCCTAACTAATCGTGGTTATCTGGTGAGGGTGTGCAAATATAAAGAATAACTGAGAAGCCCGCTTCCTCCCACATCATAAATCTTTTACATTCAGCATTTTTGTTTACTTTATTATATTTCAATGACAAATTAATGCTATGAAAATCTGTACGTGCTGTTTTCAAAACATCTTCGATAGATGACAAAGCACATTAACTTTGTAACATGTTTTTTTTGTTGTTGTTTAATATTTTAGCAGCCACCTATCAGGTGCCTAAATAATATAGATAAATAATAGTACTTCATTTAACAGTACCGCAAGCTGGCCTAGTGGTTAGCATGTCCGCCTCTAGACCGGGAGAGGGTGAGTTCTACCAGTGACCATCATAAAAATGGTACCTACTGCCCTCTGGCAAGACACGCTGCAATACAGATGTGAGTGGGGAGTCAAACTTTCACAGTTATCAGAGGACCAACCCCCCACTGTAACCATAGCTGCATCCTTGACTTGCAAGTGACGTCAAAGCAAAATAGAAACCCGGCTGTCAGCCATGTTGGTGGATATACAAATGCAGGGTCAAGCGACATTCCATACAAAACTTAGTCATGCGTGCACGACTCTCTTTGTTTTTCCACTGCTTTAAGTGTTCTTTTAGCTATGCCATATCTTTGTGCTGTATATAGTTGTGGTCACAACAGTACTCGTGACCATGGTACGTTCCAATTTTTTAGAATTGCGTCCATGATTCGGAAAGAGGGTGAGGAAACTCTGAGGCTTAGTACGGAGAGGAGACGAGCACGACTGAACAACATCGGCAGGGCTGATCTAACAGAGACTAAAACCAAAACAGCTCGTGTTCGCAGTAATCATTTTATCTCAGGTGAGATTCAAAAGCTCTCTCGATAATATCATGGAAGAATTTTATTTCGTGTTGCTAGAATTTTGCTATAAAATGAGCGTTCTCTTGTCGTGGTTCACTCAGTCGTTGTTATAATTTTAACACGTATTACCATTTCATTTCTAGGAGCGCCAGCAAAATTATACAATAGAAACAATCCAGACTGGACACCCACTCAGAACATGGACTATGTTTCGTCCAAGATCAGACTTGATTCTTTGGCAGCCAAACCAAAAGAAGGCAATATCTGGGTACTCGATGGTCGGTAGACGCGTCTTATCTTCAGAAAAGTCTGACTTTTTAAAATATTATGGGTCAAAACCACACACATCTATCTTCTTTTTGTATCGAATCTTCACTCGAGCGTTCAGATCGTGGTAATACTGAGAAAATTCAGCATTGTTTACAGACACGCTTTCAGCGGCTGCCATCCTAGTTGCTTTGTATCTCCACCATCATGGCGGACGCTCATGATGTAGCACATTTTGATCACGTGGTTACAAGTCATCTATAGGCAAGAGGCCAAGGGCTACGGAAATGGAGATCGGCACTGCCTTAGTACTGGGATGGGAGACTGCCTGGGAAGACCAGGGCACGGTATGGGAAGGGCTTTAGACTTTATTTATCATGCATTATAGCAGGATTGAATGATTCAGTTAGTTATATCCTCTGCAACAGCAATGTAGATGTCTAGGAGGTTATTGTAAACTATAAACTTTAATGCAAAAGAGCTAGGTTTATTTTCATAATGTGCATTTTAGTCATGGGGCTAGTTGAGGTACAATATATCTTAAGCTTTGTTCTTCAAACAAGAAATATATAATAATCAGTATAATCTGGGGGAAATAACAAACATGCATTCTTGTTACAGTACTTGAGTACTGTACGTTTCACTGTAAAATTAGTTTTTTTAATTAAATC
Organism: Neoarius graeffei; assembly: GCF_027579695.1. Lineage (NCBI taxonomy): Eukaryota > Metazoa > Chordata > Actinopteri > Siluriformes > Ariidae > Neoarius > Neoarius graeffei. The sequence goes on from NC_083570.1 coordinate 44,474,743, forward strand.
ATCAGTACTTTTATTTTTACTTCACTACATTTACACTGGGTGGCACGGTGGTGTAGTGGTTAGCACTGTTGCCTCACAGCAAGAAGGTCTGGGTTCGAGCCCCGGGGCCGGCGAGGGCCTTTCTGTGTGGAGTTTGCATGTTCTCCCCGTGTCCGGGTGGGTTTCCTCCGGGTGCTCCGGTTTCCCCCACAGTCCAAAGACATGCAGGTTAGGTTAACTGGTGACTCTAAATTGACTGCAGGTGTGAATGTGAGTGTGAATGGTTGTCTGTGTCTATGTGTCAGCCCTGTGATGACCTGGCGACTTGTCCAGGGTGTACCCCGCCTTTCGCCCGTAGTCAGCTGGGATAGGCTCCAGCTTGCTTGCGACCCTGTAGAACAGGATAAAGCGGCTAGAGATAATGAGATGAGATGAGACATCACTGGCCACTTTAATAGGAACTTGTTCTTGAGTCTAAGATCCCTGTTCTTGGCTGGCAGGAGTGGAACCCAGTGTGTTCTTCTGCTGTTGCATGCTGAGATGCTTTTCTGCTCACCACGGTTGTAAAGAGTTGCTATGAGTTGCTGTATCCTTCCTGGCAGCTCGAACTAATCTGGCCATTTTCCTCTGAACTCTCTTATCAACAAAGCGTTTGTTTCCATCCATAGAACTGTCGCTCACTCAGTGTTTTTTTTGTTTTTCGCACCATTCTGTGTAAACTCTAGAGACTGCTGTGTGTGAAAACCCCAGCTGATCAGCAGTTTCTGAAACACTCAAACCAGTCCATCTGGCTCAAACCAACACCCATACCACAGTGAACGTCACAGAGATAAAAAAATTTTCCCATTCCGACATTTGAAGTGAACATTAACTGAAGCTCTTGATTTGTATCTGCATGATTTTATGCACTGTGCTGCTGTCAAGGGATCGGCTGATTAGATAACTATGTAAAACAGCAGGTGGGTGGGTGTACCCAATAAAGTGGCCAGTGAGTGTATTTTGGGTCAATGTTGCAGGGTAAAATCTGCATTTATCCTTGGAAGAGTGTAAGCCAATTAAAATACAGTATGTGCAAATTTTAAGATGTGATTAAAAAAAAATACAGCTGCAAACAGCGATTAAGGGGCCAAGTACTTTCTGGCCCCAGCCCTTAGCACTAGAGAAAGGGAAGCAACCAGAAGCTATATGGTGAAGTTGTGCAGATATAAAGAATAACTGCAAGCCCTTCCCCCTCCTCCCACCTCACAAGTCTTTTACAACTAGTATTTTTGTTTCAGTGGCGGAACAACTGCACACAAGGCCCCGGGGCAAAACACCAATCAGCCCCCCCCACATGACGAAATTGCAAACAAACAAATTAGAAGGCTTGCGGCATATAGGCCTACTCAGGCTATATCTAACAAAAAGCAGTTTTTAAGAATGTAGCCTTTGGGCTTAGCCATAGCGAAATTGCAAACAAACAGAAGGCCTGCTGCATATAATCAGGCTATATTAGAACAGAACTTGCTCAAAGTTTTTTTTTTTAATTATTATTATTTTATTTTTTATAGGCCTACATAGCCTGTATTTTCCATTCATTTTTTATTATGTTCCAAATAGACACTAAACAACAACAACAACAAAAATCCAGCAATCATGAATGATACACCCTCATTGTGTAAGCTTCAACTACAAAGCCGACACGGAAACCTGCGTTCGTCATTAAAAAGGCATTCGACGCACCTTGCGCTCCGCAAAGTCGTCGACTATTTGAGGGATGTTAAGCGCGCTTGCTCGCTCATTCTCAATTGATAAAATGGCCAATCCACAGAGTCTCTCTTGACCCATTGCACTCCTGAGATAATTTTTTATCAATTTTAATTTGGAGAAAGAGCGCTCTGCTGTCGCAACTGAGATGGGGAGAGTGAGAAAAAGCAAGAAGGCCGTGCACACCTAATGTAGAAGTTACTGCTGGATGATCTACTGCCAGCAACCTGGTCAGGCTAAGCACAGATGTGTGTCTCGCTATCTGCTCCTTGAAACAAGCCCTGAATGACACTAGTTGACCAGGAAAGCTGGAGTCAATATCCCGACTATAGTGATCACGCAGTCAACGGGCCACTTCGTATAGCTCCTCGTCCTTGGCATGCTGGAGTGTATTTGGATGAATAGCCTCAAACAAATGAGTAGTCCGGTTTAAACTGACAAACCTTTGTGACAGCTGCTGAATGATTACATCAAGGCATGCATAGAACACATTCACCTGAAAATAATGTTCTGTATCGGAAAGCCGACTGTCTTCGCTAAGGTGATCAAAGTGGCGCTTCACTTTTTTCAACCTGGTGGCTACACAGCCAATGCCAGAAGCCTTTGCCTCATCAAACTGCTCCCTGTACTCCTGTAGAGTTCATACAGCATCTCTAATCCAGTATTAACTGGGATAGGCTCCCTCTTGCCTGCGACCCTGCACAGGATAAGCAGTTGTGGAGATGGCAAGAACCACATGGAAGGCTTTCAAGAATCTCATCTACAGTATCTCATCATCTCTATCCGCTTTATCCTGTACTACAGGGTCGCAGGCAAGCTGGAGCCTATCCCAGCTGACTATGGGCGAAAGGCGGGGTACACCCTGGACAAGTCGCCAGGTCATCACAGGGCTGACAATGAGCCGCACAGTGCACGTACAAAGCAAGGGTCCGCTATTCTTGCTTGAACACCAGAATAAATTCCGCTCATGTTCGCTGCACCGTCATAACCTTGTCCACGGCATCTGGAGAGATCTAAGCCATTCCCTTCAATGCAGCTAATAATTCGGCCCTCCAGTTCAGAAGCGGCTGCGTTCACAGTTGTCTCGAATCCAAGAAAAGCCTCAACTATCCTGATTTCACAGGGTTTTTAAAAAAAAATTTTTAACCATGATAAGAATCTGTAGCAAAAATGAGAAATATATAGGTCAACTAGTCTGTATTCATGTGAAAACTTGTAGGTTTCAAGGAATTTCCAATGAAATCGCGTAAGGCACATTTATTGGGAGGGCCTGAATGTCAAAGGGTGGGGCCCTGTATGGCTAGGGGGAGGGCCCAAGGCCCAGGGGCAATGGCCCCGCCCTCCCCCATTTAGCTCCGCCCCTGTTTTGTTTATATTTTTACATTTCAGTGATAAAGCCTGCAATGAAAATCTGTACATTTGTTATTTTTAAGAACATGATTGGTCCCATCAGTGTTAGTTCACAAGAAGCTATACTAAATTTGATGGCAGTATGTCGAACTGTTGCTCTTTAAAAAAAATTATAATAAAAATGGTGGAAAATCCAAGATGGCGGAAGTTAACATCATGCTGTATGATGAACTTCAGCATGAACCAAAGAATCAGAGAAAAGCGTAGCATTGTGTTACGGAGTTATTATTGCATAAGTATGGCCAAATTTCCAAAACTGGTCCATCCAAGATGGCGCCGCAGACGGCTGCCACGGGACTTTGCTCTCTCGTATTTTCTATGTTTTTGTGTAATTTTTGTGTTAATTCTTCTCCGTGCTTCACGGAATGCTGCGCTGAGGTTTTTTTTTAATGCCTACACATTCCGGTCCTGATAGGAGCGAAATGTGTGGGTATTTTTTCCTCTGATCTCTCATTTCTCAACCTCTCCCTTCCTGACAAGCCTCTCTCCTGCTTTGCTTCTGTGGACTCGTCTTGTCTGAGAGACCCTTCCTGCACTGTTCTCCGAATCAAAATTATGGATTTGATCAACTGGTCACTTCATGCAATTGACATAATCCTGGGTTCGGGGGAACCTGCCTGTCCTGCCAGAACGTTTGCAGCCGGATACACCATGGATGCCTGGGAGAAGTGGCGTGTGGTGTGCTTGGCAATTATTTCCGTGGAGGACATTGAGGATATTTACCTATTCGGAACCATGATCACAGGATTTTTGCTGATTGGACTTGGCATTGCCCTGGTGTATCGAGGAAATCAGATAACGGTGGCAGCTGTTCAAAGCCCCACAAAGCTGCCCGACATGATTGAGGCGGTGGGCAGAGCTGTCAACACTCAGACTGCGGCTGTAGAACTTGAGTCGCAACATTGATAACATCATGGAGAAGTTGATGGCTTTGCAAAGAGAAATGGATCATTTTGGTGGCCAGAATGGACAAGCGGATTAAGCGAAAAAGGACACGTCTACCCATCTTAAGTCTAAACAAATTCCAATCTTATCTTGGCTCTCCCAGCCAGCACTGCCTTCAAGGCTGTCGCTGTAGAAACGCAATTCTCCCCCTGGAGTTCACTGCAGTGAGACTCTGTGTATGTGTGTGTGGGTTTTTTTCCCCTATACTTTCTCTCTGTCTGTACTATGAAAGCTAAGTCGAACCGGAGTCAAATTCCTCGTGTGTGTAACATACCTGGCAATAAAGTGCTTCTGATTCTGATTCTGATTTGTCCTGTTGGTGGCGCTATAGTGTTGTTGGGGACTATGCAAAAATGACTCATGTAGGTCGATGAGACTGTCCTCAATCACTGTGTCCAATTTAATAATAATTAAAAAACACACACACACACACAAAGCATTCTGTGGGGTGCCATAAACTTCTGGGGTGGCACAGTGGTGTAGTGGTTAGTGCTGTCGCCTCACAGCAAGAAGGTCCGGGGCCGACGAGGGCCTTTCTGTGCCTTTTTTATCCTGTCCTACAGGGTCGCAGGCAAGCTGGAGCCTATCCCAGCTGACTACGGGTGAAAGGCGGGGTACACCCTGGACAAGTTGCCAGGTCATCACAGGGCTGACACATAGACACAGACAACCATTCACACTCACACCTACGGTCAATTTAGAGTCACCAGTTAACCTAACCTGCATGCCTTTGGACTGTGGGGGAAACCGGAGCACCCGGAGGAAACCCACGTGGACACGGGGAGAACATGCAAACTCTGCACAGAAAGGCCCTCGCCGGCCACGGGGCTCAAACCCGGACCTTCTTGCTGTGAGGCGACAGCGCTAACCACTACACCACCATGCCGCCGTCCCAAGAAGTATTAGATTAATTTACTTACAAGTATACTGTAAGTACATTGATATCAGTATACTTGGTACACAAAAGTATACTTAAGGAAATATACTTTAACTTTACTTAAGTCTTCTTCTTCTTCTTCTGGCTGCTCCCGATTAGGGGTCACCACAGCAGATCTTTCGTCTCCATTGCTCCCTGTCTTCCGCATCCTTCTCTACCACACCTGCCACTTTCATGTCCTCTCTCACCACATCCATGTATCTCCTCTTTGACCTTCCTTGTTTTCGTGTGCCTGGCAGCTCCATCCTCAACATTCTCCTTCCAACATGCTCTGCATCTCTTCTCAGGATGTGCCCATACCATCTCAGTCTCATCTCTCTTAGCTTAATTCCCAAGCTCTCCACATGTGCTGTCCCTCTGATGTGCTCGTTCTTTATCCTGTCCAACCTCCCATCGCAAACCTGAACATCCTTAACTCTGCCACCTCCAACTTTGCCTCCTGTCTCTTCGTTAATGGTATGGTCTCCAATCCATACATCACAGCTGGTCTCACTACTGTCTTATACATCTTACCTTTCACTTTTGCTGGGACTTTCCTATCACAAATGACTCCTGAAATCCTTCTCCAACTGCTCCACCCTGCCTGCACTCTCTTTCTCACCTCACTACCGCAGCCCCCATTTTCCTGCACAGTTGACCCCAGGTACTTGAATTCACCAACTTTCTTTATGTCTACTCCTTGCATCTTCACTCCACTCTCATCGCCATTCTCATTGACTCACATGTATTCTGTTTTGCTCCTGCTCACCTTCATTCCTCTTCGTTCCAATGCATGCCTCCATCTCTCCAAACCCAACTCAACCTCCTTTCCACTTTCACCACACATCACAATATCATCCGCAAACATCATGTTCCATGGTGACTCTTGCCTCACTTCGTCCGTCAAGCTATCCGTACTTTACTTAAGTATGCTTAATAAAATTAACTTGAAGTATACTTCTTTTTGATAAGGGTAGCTGAGTTATTAGCTATTAGCTAGCCAGATGTTGATGGTTTACAGTACAAAAGCTGTACTAAACTTAACACATCACTTTGATGTGGAGTAGTGATTGTCTGTTGTGTTAAATATATCTACAGCTTTATACATAATGCTCAGGATAATGTTTAAGTGACTAGATAGCTAACTATGTAGGTAGAGGCATGTATGAAGTAATATGAGTTAGTTAGCTAGCTAGCAAGCTCATGAATCTAACGAGCAATAGAAACTCCATTAGCAGTTGGCTAAATTAGCTAGCGGCTAACAATTACCTTGCATTAGATGTTGCTGATAATGGAGGTGGTGTTCAGTTCAACATGGCTCACTTCACTAGTTAATGCAGGTGTTGAAAATCCTTCAGATACCGAATGTTTTTTGGTTTAAAGATGTGTCAAGGTCTAAAACACAAATTCATTACTTGCGTACGGCATTTTTACTTTTACTTAAGTCATTTTCTTGATCACTACTTTTGCTTTGTTATTATTACTAGTGTATGAGTATTACTGGTAGCAGTACGTTTTTTTCTCATGTCACTGTGTTTAGTACTCTTTCCAACACTGATAATAATAAGCTCATGATCTCATCGGGATTTCTTTTTTCTTTCTTTTTTTGTTTTGCTTTTCCTTTTATATTTTATAATACGGGCAGCACTGTGTCTTACACCATATGCTTGCCAAGCTTATTCAGAATCACTTGCTCAAGGCCTGTTCAGAGATCAGCAGGATTAAACTGATATTTACTTTATTCATTAATTCAACTCATTAGTATTCATTTAATTTAGTGGGAAGCCATGGCCTAATGGTTAGAGAAGCAGCTTTGGGACCAAAAGGTCACTGGTTTGATTCCCTGCGCCAGCAGGAATGGCTGAAGTGCCCATGAGTGAGGCATCTGCTCTCTCCCAGATTGCTCTGGGTATGTTAGACATTGCTCTGGATGAGCATGTCTACTAAATGCCTGTAGAAATGTTCATATTGTTTTGCATATTTTTCAAACAAATTTTTTTAGAACTACTTTTAAGAAAAACAGCAAACAGAAACAATAAATACAGGGCGAGAACAAATGTGTAGTATTAGGATGGACCTAGAACAGGGAATAGTGTGTCTAGAAAAGCCTCTCACCAGGGTTAAACTGTTTATAATGATATACATTCACCAGCCACTTTATTAGGTACACCCATCCGCCTGCTGTTTTATGCAGTTATCTAATCAGCCAATCCCCTGACAGCAGCACAATGCATAAAATCATGCAGATACAAAATAGCTTTGCTTTTTCTTATGGAAAGTTTGTTTAGTTTAAGATGGATGTTTTCAACCTTTTTCATCTCTTGAATTGAATTATACAGATCCTTACCACTATATGGACCCCCCATCACCCTAATAGGTGTATACAGTGGTGCTTGAAAGTTTGTGAACCCTTTAGAATTTTCTATATTTCTGCATAAATAGGACCTAAAACATCATCAGATTTTCACACAAGTCCTAAAAGTAGATAAAGAGAACCCAGTTAAACAAATGAGACAAAAATATTATACTTGGTCATTTATTTATTGAGGAAAATGATCCAATATTACATATCTGTGAATGGCAAAAGTATGTGAACCTTTGCTTTCAGTATCTGGTGTGACCCCCTTGTGCAGCAATAACTGCAACTAAACGTTTCCGGTAACTGTTGATCAGTCCTGCACACCGGCTTGGAGGAATTTTAGCCCATTCCTCCGTACAGAACAGCTTCAACTCTGGGATGTTGGTGGGTTTCCTCACATGAACTGCTCGCTTCAGGTCCTTCCACAACATTTCGATTGGATTAAGGTCAGGACTTTGACTTGGCCATTCCAAAACATTAACTTTATTCTTCTTTAACCATTCTTTGGTAGAACGACTTGTGTGCTTAGGGTCGTTGTCTTGCTGCATGACCCACCTTCTCTTGAGATTCAGTTCATGGACAGATGTCCTGACATTTTCCTTTAGAATTCGCTGGTATAATTCAGAATTCATTATTCCATCAATGATGGCAAGCTGTCCTGGCCCAGATGCAGCAAAACAGGCCCAAACCATGATACTACCACCACCATGTTTCACAGATGGGATAAGGTTCTTATGCTGGAATGCAGTGTTTTCCTTTCTCCAAACATAACGCTTCTCATTTAAACCAAAAAGTTCTATTTTGGTCTCATCCGTCCACAAAACATTTTTCCAATAGCCTTCTGGCTTGTCCACGTGATCTTTAGCAAACTGCAGATGAGCAGCAATGTTCTTTTTTTTCTTCCCCCCTTCCCCTCTCTCTCTCTCTCTCTCTCTCTCACTCTACACGCTGTTTTGCACTGTTATTGGAGATGCTTTAATCTCATTGTACATGTGTATAGTGACAATAAAGGCATTCTATTCTATTCTATTCTTTTTGGAGAGCAGTGGCTTTCTCCTTGCAACCCTGCCATGCACACCATTGTTGTTCAGTGTTCTCCTGATGGTGGACTCATGAACATTAACATTAGCCAATGTAAGAGAGGCCTTCAGTTGCTTAGAAGTTACCCTGGGGTCCTTTGTGACCTCACTGACTATTACACACCTTCCTCTTGGAGTGATCTTTGTTGGTCGACCACTCCTGGGGAGGGAAACAATGGTCTTGAATTTCCTCCATTTGTACACAATCTGTCTGTCTGTGGAGTCCAAACTCTTTAGAGATGGTTTTGTAACCTTTTCCAGCCTGATGAGCATCAACAACGCTTTCTCTGAGGTCCTCAGAAATCTCCTTTGCTCATGCCATGATACACTTCCACAAAACTGTGTTGTGAAGCTCAGACTTTGATAGATCCCTGTTCTTTAAATAAAACTGGGCGCCCACTCACACCTGATTGTCATCCCATTGATTGAAAACACCTGACTCTAATTTCACCTTCAAATTAACTGCTAATCCTAGAGGTTCACATACTTTTGCCACTCACAGATATGTAATATTGGATCATTTTCCTCAATAAATAAATGACCAAGTATAATAGTTTTGTCTCATTTGTTTAACTGGGTTCTCTTTATCTACTTTTAGGACTTGTGTGAAAATCTGATGATATTTTAAGTCATATTTATGCAGAAATATAGAAAATTCTAAAGGGTTCACAAACTTTCAAGCACCACTGTCTATAATTATAATGTATATAATGTCTAACGATAATATATAAGTCGTTGTGGCAGCGTGGGCATGGCCCAGCGTCAGTTTGTGAATGGAGGGCGAGGTCAGGGAAGGTGAGTGGGAAAGTCAGTACCTGTTGTCAATTAATGTTGTGTCTGTGTGTTTTGCAGTGAGGATGGAAGGTAGAAAAGGAGGGAGAGAGCGACAAGAGAGGATCTCTCCAGACCAGAACACGTGTGTGTGTGTGTGTGCGTAAACAAGCTTAGTGAACCTGAAAAACAGCAAAATTCAAAAAATAAAGTTGTGTGTGAACATCATCTCCCGCCTGCCGCACTTCAGTATTCCACCCACAGTAGTCTACACTACACATCTTTCATAAAACCAGAAAGTTTCAGATGTAATGCATTTTCATCATATATGATATTCATACATGTCAACCTTTGGTCAATCAAACCTGTATAACCAACCTCCAAAATCCGTATTTCCCTTATAAAATCCTTATAAGATGCAAATTAAAATAATTTACCTAAAATTTGAATGATAATTAACAATGATATATCCAAGTTACTTTTTATTCAATATTAATAACAATAAACCTTCAGAATGAATACAAAGCTCCAATGTTCGACAAAAACACAAAGTGTCACTCTAATGTTCTGAATTGTACTCCATGACAGCTTTTTTTAGCGCTCTGCACCAATACCTCACTAGGCTGCATGTCACAGCAAGTGTCTGTGTTGATCTTGCCGGAGTGCCCGTTCAGAATCTTTTCAGTCGCTAGTGAAAGTCGCTCAGGTGGAAATACGCTTTTCAAACAAAATGTTACTTCCCGGTTGGCGGGATTCTCGCAATGTGGTGTGCGCATGATCAGAAGTGGAACTAAGTCTCGCTACCACAAGATAACGCACGATTTCATAAGACTCTTTACTGGCTGTCTGTGCTTTCTGTGGTGTACAGTAAGTTTGTAAATGTTATGCGCTCTTTTATCATGGTGGGAATTGATTATACTGTAGCTCTAAATAAATATTGAAGTTTTTTTAAAGAATCCGTATAAAACTTTATTTGTATGCCTGTATACTACGTTTATTGAATCAAATCCGTATAAAATACGGACATTCCGTGTAGGTTGACATGTATGGATATTTTTGTACACTTTTCACATTACACCCTGACACACACATTTTGCCATCAGTATTAACCTTGAAGTTTTTTGCAGCTGGGAATGAACAGTAAAATATTTACACATTCTTTTGCTAACATTTTTCTAAATTTGATTATCACTCGGGGTGGCATGGTGGTGTAGTGGTTAGTGCTGTCGCCTCACAGCAAGAAGGTCCGGGTTCGAGCCCCGTGGCCGGCGAGGGCCTTTCTGTGTGGAGTTTGCATGTTCTCCCTGTGTCCACGTGGGTGTGCTCCGGTTTCCCCCACAGTACAAAGACATGCAGGTTAGGTTAACTGGTGACTCTAAATTGACTGTAGGTGTGAATGGTTGTCTGTGTCTATGTGTCAGCCCTGTGATGATCTGGCGACTTGTCCAGGGTGTACCCCGCCTTTTGCCCGTAGTCAGCTGGGATAGGCTCCAGCTTGCCTGCGACCCTGTAGAAGGATAAAGCGGCTAGAGATAATGAGATGAGATGATTATCAGTCTGAATTCTCATTTGTTTGTTTAATGTGTCAATGTTAGATACAACACAATTAACACTAGTGATATTAACGTTAGCTGTGGACAAAGCATATAGGTTCAGTAAGTCTGCGGTTTTATGAAATTTAAGTGGCTTAAAAATGTATGCAAACTATATTGTGAATTATAAAAAATACCACATACTGTGCATATTTTAAATACACTCACTACTCACGTTATTAGGTATACCCATCCACCTGCTGTTTTACGCAGTTATTTAATCCATCAATCCCTTGACAGCAGCACAATGCATAAAATCATGCAGCTACAACTCAAGAGCTTTAGTTAATGTTCAAAATGTTCAAACATCCGAATGGGAAAAACTGTGATTTTAAAGTGTGACTTTCAGTGTGGTATGGGTGTTGGTTTGAGCCAGATGGACTGGTTTGTGTATTTCAGAAACTGCTGATTAGCTGGGGTTTTCACACACAGCAGTCTCTAGAGTTTATACAGAATGGTGCAAAAAACAAAAAACACTGAGTGAGTGAGTGAGTGAGAGTTCTGTAGGTGGAAACAAATGCCTTGTTGATAAGAGAGGTCAGAGGAAGATGGCAGATTGGTTCAAGCTGCCAGGAAGGATATAGTAACTCATAGCAACTCTTTACAACCGTGGTGAGCAGAAAAGCATCTCAGCATGCAACAGCAGAAGACCACATTGGGTTCCACTCCTGGTACCCACGAACAGGGACCTTAGACTCCAGAACAAGTTCCTATTAAGGCAAGGGGACGTCATGGCCTAAAGGTTAGAGAAACCGCTTTGGGACCAAATGGTTGCTGGTTCAATTCCTTGGACTAGCAGGAATGGCTGAAGTGCTCTTGAGCAAGGTGCCTAATACCCAACTGTTCCCTGAGCTGCCCAGTAGTGTGGCTACGTCAGGGTTTTGCTGTATGTTGCTCTGGATAGGAGCGTCTGCTAAATGCCTGTAATGTAATATTAAAGTGGCTGGTGAGTGTATAATGTTAGTCTTTGGTTTGGGAGTAGATATACTGTACATAGAAGGAGAACTTGAGCTGCCCGGAGCAGATGAGGTGAAATAAAACTGGACTTTGCTCACAGCAGATGGCGATATTGCTAAAGGGTTTGTTTCTGTTGACACGTTAGATGCCATTCCCAAATTAAGGTTATAAATAATTGTCAGGACCTTTCACCATTTTAAATGCAAAAGGCTCTAATGTTTTCATTTTGTATTAAGTCCCTTGGATGTGTAATGGCTTACACTTTTATGCTAATTATACTCAGTTTCGGAAGAGTTAGTGTATACATTGTGTAAAATGTAAATGTGTAGATTTGAAAATACCTGTACTTCTAAATAGAAAACACTTTTTTATATGTATTCTTATAAAAGTGAAATACTGATATTAGGTATGAAATCCTTTATATGAAAAATAAGATTCATGGTTATCCTGTGCAATCAAAAGCTAAGCTAAGGTTAAGGACCTTGAAGAATTGTGTTTTTATTTGTGTCTCAGATGTAACCTTTGCACTGTATAATTTAAGAAACAAATCCAAAGTAAGCACACATAATGCTGAGATGCATGCATTCATGACATGTCAGTTAGATGTTCTTTCTTTGCCCTTGTCAGCTTCTCCAGAATGCAGTGGGTTCCTTAAGAAGAAAATAAACTCAGCATATCACTCTAGGCCTATTTACTTTACACTGGCTTGGATTTCGCACTGACTATAAAGTCTTGCTTTGGATATTTGAAGCCCTTAATGGCCAGCTCTGACATATTTTGAAGCACACTAACTCATCCTGATCACTACACTCAGGTCATACAGGCTTACACTTAATCCTTGGGATCATGTGAAACTCAGATCTTTTTCTAATACAGCCCCTGAACTCTGGATCAGCGTTTCAGAGAATATTACGAATGCAAGATCGTTTGTATTTTTAGATTCAGATTCAGATTTAAATGATTGTAGGCTGCCATTTACTTTGTTGATTCAGCATTTAATTATTTAATTTTCCTGCAATTATTATTATTATTATTATTATTATTATTGTTAATCAGTGGTGCAGTGTCACCACCTCACAGAGCCCCAGGTTCTATCCTGAGTTTAGGTTATTGTCTTACTGTTTATGTGGAGTTTTACATGTTCTCCCCATGTCCATGTTGGCTCCTTCAGGTTCTCCAGATGTCCAAAAACAGGCAAGGAGGTGGATCGGCAACTCTAAATCGTCCTTGGGTCTAAAGGTGAATGAGCATGTGTGTGCATGTGTGTATATAGTGTTCTGGCTTACCAACTCTCCCACCTTGCATCAAATGTTCCCGGGATAAGTTCCGGCTCCACTGTGAACCTGTCCAGGATAAAGCAGTTCCTGAAGACGAATGAATGATTTGGGTTCATTGTGTTGGCTTCAAGATATACAGTGGATATAAAAAGTGTACACACCCCGTAGGTTTTTCTGATGTAAAAAATTGAGACCACAATAAATAATTTCAAAACTTTTCCCACCTTTAATGTGATCTATAACCTGTACAATTCAATTGAAAAACAAACAAATCTGTTTGGGGGAAAAACATAAAAAATAAAAAAACGTACTATAAGCTGGTTGCATAAGTGTGCACACCCTTAAACTAATACTTTGTTGAAGCACTTTTTGATTTAATTACAGCATTCAGTCTTTTTGGGTTCACACCTGCCATCAGTTAAAATGACTCTGATTAACCCCAAATAAAGTTCAGACATTTACTCAGTTTCATCCTCCAGCAAAAGCCAGGGTTCACAGAGAGCTTACAAAGCATCAAAGGGATCTCATTGTTGAAAGGTATCAGTCAGGAGAAGGGTACAAAGACATTTCCACGGCATTAGATATACCATGGAGCACAGTGAAGACAGTCATCAAGAAGTGGAGAAAATATGGGACAACAGTGACATTAGTGAGAACTGGACGTCCCTCCAAAATTGATGAAAAGACAAGACGAGAACTGGTCAGGGAGGCTGCCAAGAGGCCGACAGCAACACTGAAGGAGCTGCAGGGATTTCTGGCAAGTACTGGTTGTGTACTACATGTGACAATCTCCTGCATTCTCCATATGTCTGGACTATGAGGCAGGGTAAAAAAAAAAAACATCCAGGCCTGGCTAAATTTTGCAAAAAATAAAAATACATCAGCTCTCCCAAAAGCATGTGGGAAAATGTGTTATGATCTGATGAAACCAAGGAAAGAAACCAAAGGAACACCATACCCACGGTGAAGCATGGTGGTGGCAGCATCATGTTTTGGGGTTGTTTTTCTTCAGCTGGAACAGGGGCTTTAGTCAAGGTGGAGGGAATTATGAACAGTTTTAAATACCAGTCAATTTTGGCCCAAAACCTTCAGGTGTCTGCTAGAAAGCTGAAGATGAAGAGGAATTTCATCTTTTAGCACGACAATCACCCCCAAAAAGTTTTGTAATGGCCCAGCCAGAGCCCAGACCTAAATCCAATTGAAAATCTGTGGGGTGACCTGAAGAGGGCTGTGCACAAGAGACGCCCTCACAATCTGACAGATCTGGAGCTCTTTTGCAAGGAAGAGTGGGCAAATATTGCCAAGTCTAGATGTGGCAGGCTGATAGACTCCGACCCAAAAAGACTGAATGCTGTAGTTAAATCAAAAGGTGCTTCAACAAAGTATTAGTTTAAGGGTGTGCATACTTATGCAACCAGCTTATTGTACGTTTTTTATTTTTTATGTTTTTCCCCCGGGGCGGCATGGTGGTGTAGTGGTTAGCGCTGTCGCCTCACAGCAAGAAGGTCCGGGTTCGAGCCCCGTGGCCGGCGAGGGCCTTTCTGTGTGGAGTTTGCATGTTCTCCCCGTGTCCGCGTGGGTTTCCTCTGGGTGCTCCGGTTTCCCCCACAGTCCAAAGACATGCAGGTTAGGTTAACTGGTGACTCTAAATTGACCGTAGGTGTGAATGTGAGTGTGAATGGTTGTCTGTGTCTATGTGTCAGCCCTGTGATGACCTGGCGACTTGTCCAGGGTGTACCCCGCCTTTCGCCCATAGTCAACTGGGATAGGCTCCAGCTTGCCTGCGACCCTGTAGAACAGGATAAAGCGGCTAGAGATAATGAGATGAGATCTAAAGCTGTATGATATTGTAGGCCAAATCTCCTACTTTTGCACTGCTGGATAATATTTTTGAAATTATTATGTCAGCCACAAGGATTTTAGCATGGAACTGGCAGTGATTTAAGTGATGGAGGGGCTCACTATATATCAGCCGTTGCCCTTTTCAGCAACACAAGCACTAAAAATATTTTTAGGTTGTTCATTTAGTTTTCATTTTGTGTGTATGTGCATATGTGCCTGCTTGTGCTTGGACCTGCTCATGTATCCAAACATGTAGCACTATGACAGCTTGTTCCATTATTTCTGAACTCGAGGCTGGTGACCTCATAGCTAAAACCTCTAGTGTGATATGAACCCTTGTGCAGCCCAGGCACTCCCAAATGGTTTTATTTGTTCTTTGTATCAGGCCCACATGATACTGCACCTAAGCCCTGCATTTACCACTGGAGCCCGCTCAGCGTTATAAATGGGCCACTCACCAATAAAGGCCACATACTTTCAGCTTGACCAGTTGCGCAGCACTGCAGCATTAGAGCACCAATAGCTGGCCTGTCAGTAACTTATGTGTCAGTGAAGCAGTATCTGATCCAATTGAAGTACTGTAATTGTAGTCTATCATTTGGTGTGCATTTCAATGCACCTCATTTCACAGTCAAACCCAGATGGAATAGGGTCACAGTCCTATATAAGGAACCATGTTTTTCCTCCCCTTCCACATCAAAACCTTTATAGATACACCTTAGTCAACAGCCAATGGGTTGAACAACAGTCTAGCTGCAGTCAGCGACCCGATAAAGCTAGATAGTAGATGTGGAATTATTCCCAAATTCAGTGTTATTGCACTGCATTGGCTTCTAGTCACTATTTAGTTCCAAAGAAATGTTAAATCATAAATTGCTAAGAGAGAAGTGGATGAAAATATCAATGACGGACATTAGTTAATGCCACAGGAAAGAAGACACTCCTCTGGGTCATTAAACCCAATAGATGTATTTAAAAAATGATATGTTCATCAGTTTTTTGGCATCTGATCAAAACTAGGTTTATGATTAATCTGTTAATCTTGAAGCCTATCATTAAAATAAATATTAAAATTTATTTCAATAAAAATATAATGGCGGCACGGTGGTGTAGTGGTTAGCGCTGTCGCCTCACAGCAGGAAGGTCCGGGTTCGGGCCCCGTGGCCGGCAAGGGCCTTTCTGTGTGGAGTTTGCATGTTCTCCCCGTGTCCGTGTGGGTTTCCTCCGGGTGCTCCGGTTTCCCCCACAGTCCAAAGACATGCAGGTTAGGCTAACTGGTGACTCTAAATTGACCGTAGGTGTGAATGTGAGTGTGAATGGTTGTCTGTGTCAGCCCTGTGATGATCTGGCGACTTGTCCAGGGTGTACCCCGCCTTTCGCCCGTAGTCAGCTGGGATAGACTCCAGCTTGCCTGCGACCCTGTAGAACAAGATAAAGTGGCTAGAGATAATGAGATGAGATGAGATGAAAAATATAATGGCATTATATACAAGGTATAAAAGTGTCCTTGTAAAATTGTGATTGATGGACTTCCTGGGCTGACTTCAAGTGTTGTTAGAATTCTGTTTACCTTCTCTGATAAGGCTCTGTGCAGGTGTATGGCCAGATGTACTGTATGACTATCTTCGATGACTGTAACAACTTTTATCAAAAACTCTTTCCATGTAAAACAGTACCATCCAAAAGTCTGGAAACACCTTCTAATTCAATGTTTTTTCTTTATTTTTATTAATTAAAAGACACTCCTTCATGTCTTAAAGTAATGATGGATGTCGTTTCTCTTTCCTTAGTCGAGTGCTTCTTGACATAATATGGATTACTACAATTGTGGAATAGGGCTATTTACTGTATTGTTATCATTTACTGTTTGACCTCAAATGCATTAAGAAGGCAAGAAATTGCACTAATTAACTTTTCACAAGGCGCACTTGTTAATTGAAAAGCATTCCAGGTGACTACCTCATGAAGCTGGTTAAGATAATGCCAATAGTGTGCAAAGCGTCATCAAGGTAAACGGTGACTACTTTGAAGAATCTAAAATATGGAACATATTTTGATTTTTTTAAATACTTTTTTGTTCACCACATAATTCCATATATGTTCCAGATGTTATTTCATAGTTTTGATGTCTTCAGTATTCTATAATGTAGAAAATAGTCACAATACAGAAAAACCTATGAATGAGTCGGGGTTAGGGTGCATCAGTTGCCCTCACTTTCATAAAATCTGATGCATTTTTGTTTGGGTGTTCTTTTTCACCAATAAAGACATCCTGTAAAATTTTTTTGACCATATTCAAAAGTCTAATGGTGGCACCATGAGGTTCATTTATTGCCAAAAAAACGCTTATTTTATGTTTCCGCGTAAGGTTTGAATCACAATGTTGGACTCCATTTAATGATTTCTTGTGACCCAGAGATCATGTTAAGAACCTTTGCAAGGGATTGAGAAGCATTAATGTGATTCATAATACATTTGTATTGTTTAAAAGTAGTTGAACAATGATTCAATGAACAGCTAAAACTCAAACTGTGCTTGATAATATATTTAGAATATGTACTAAAAATGTGGATCTAAGATATTTGGTATACTCTATAAGGTGCCATAATGTTTCATGAAAAGTGATCGAAATTTTGTCATAAAATAGCAGCTTTTTCCATAAATTTGAGCTCCTGGTGCCACCATTAAACTTTTGAATTTTGTCAAAATATTTCACCCAGTGTGTTTTCTTACCAAAAGGAACATAAAAACGAAAATGCATCATGATCGGAGGAACTTTTCATTTTTAGGGGGCAACTGATGCACCCTAGTAGGGGTGTACAAACTTTTGAGTGGTACTGTATATCTCAAAAGTTAAGATTTATTGTGGCATACAGACTGTAAAAACACAGCTCACAGATCTTAACAGAATTTACTGCTGGGCTTTCTAGCAGCAGGACAGCATGGTGGTGCAGTGGTTCTCACTGTCGCCTCACAGCAAAAAGGTTCTGGGTTTGAACCTTGCAGCTGATTAGGGTTTTTCTGTGTAGAGTTTGCATGTTGTCCTTGTGGGTTTCCTCTGGGTGCTCCAGTTTCCTCCCACAGTCCAAAGACATGTGGATCAGGTCAACTGGCTACTCTAAATTACCCATAGGTGTGAGTGTGAATGGTTGTTTGTCTTGGTACTAGCCCTGTGATAGATTGGTGACCTGTCCAGAATGAACCCCACCTCTCACCCAAAGTCAGCTGGGATTGGCTCCAGCTTCCCCCGTGACCCACAATGGATAAGTAGTATAGATACTGAATGAGTGATTGAATGCCAGCACCACTTCTACAGTTGTATTGTCTCCATCCAACAACACTTAACCCTTTGGTGACTGACCCCTTGAAAATGGTTCCTCCAGGAACGATGACGTTTCAGTTGTCAAGACAACGGAAAAACTAAAATACAAGAGCATTTTGTTTTGTGCACAAGAGCATTGTGATGTATCTTTCTGTTTTTGTATTTTAGTTTTTCCGTTGTCTTGACAACTGAAAAGTCATCGTTCCTGGAGGAACCATTTTCAAGGGGTCAGTCACCAAAGGGTTTAAACTGATTTCTGAATATTGGCAGAAAGTTCAGTGAAGAACTACTTTTTCATTCACATATGCACAGAAGTCTTTGAGTGAAATTCTGGTGCTTAAACTAAGAATTCAGCACTAAATAATATCCATAGCATTCTCCATGTCTCTTGCTATATCAATCACTTTTAATATGCTAGCTAAATAAGGACTATAAAGCGTATAAATGACTATAAAAGCAGGGATTCCAGACTGACAGTAAAATTTAGATAAAGCAGCTGGAAGATTTGTACAACCCCAAATGAGAAAATGTTGGAGCGGTATGTTGAAATTAAAACTGAAACCAATGATTTCTAAATAATCTTTGACTTGTATTGCAATCAAAACAATACAACAGCACATTATTTGATGTTTAACTAGTGAATTTTATTGTTATTTTTAAAGAAACAATTATTTCAATTTTGGTTATTGCAATGCATTTCAAAAAAGTTAGGACTGTAAAGCATTTACCACTTTATAATGCTGCCATTCCTCCTCACAACACTTACAAGATGTTTTGGGACTGAAGACACCAAGTGATGAAGTGTTTCAGGTGGTATTTTGTCCCATTCTTCCTGCAAATGGGTCTTAGGGTGTGCAACAGTACAGGGTCATCATTATCACCCTTTTCGTTTCAAAATTCACCACATGTTCTCACAGGCACCCTCTTCTTCCGCAGCCATGCCTTTGCAATGTGTGCAGTGATGTGGTTTTGCATTGTCTTTTTGAAATCTCCCTGGGAAAGATGTTGTCTTGAAGGCAACACACGTTGCTCCAAAATCTCAGTGTTCTTTTCTGCATTAATGCTGCCATCACAGAAGTGTAAGTTACCTTTGCCAAGGGCACTGATACAACTCCATACCATGAAACACCCTAACTTTTGAACTTGTTGCTGGTAACAGTTTTAAGAAAGCACAACTTTATTCATCACACACTTGTGAAATTCCTCTCTGCATTTAACCCATCTGAAGCAGTGAACACACACATGCACGTGAGCAATGAGCACACACACACATACCCAGAGCGGTGGGCAGCCATGCTAACAGCGCCCGGGGAGCAGTCAGGAGTTAGGTGCCTCGCTCAAGGGCACCTCAGCCCAAGGCCGTCCTATATTAACCTAACCACATGTCTTTGAGCTGTGGAGGAAACCAGAGCACCCAGAGGAAACCCACGCAGACATGGGGAGAACATGCAAACTCCACACAGAAAGGCCCCTGCCGGCCGCTGGGCTCGAACCCAGAACCTTCTTGCTGTGAGGCAACCGTGCTAACCACTTACAGTACACCACCGTGCCGCCCAAGTCTGGATGGTCCTTTTCGTCTGGTCCAGAGCACATCCATTTCT
This sequence comes from Neoarius graeffei, assembly GCF_027579695.1. NCBI lineage: Eukaryota > Metazoa > Chordata > Actinopteri > Siluriformes > Ariidae > Neoarius > Neoarius graeffei. The sequence goes on from NC_083570.1 coordinate 44,494,539, forward strand.
CACAAGAAAAGACCTGGAATACTGATTCATCTGATCACAGTACACATTTCCACTGTGTGATGGTCCGTCCCAGATGCCTCAGAGCCCAGAGAAGTTAACAGCACTTCTGGACACAGTTAGCACAAGGCTTCCTTTTTGCACAGTAAAGTTTTTATAGATGTAACTCTGTACTGTAGTGCTTGACAAAGGTTTGCCAAAGTAATCCTGAGCCCGTGTGATTATATCAGCTAGAGATGAATGATGGTTCTTGGTGCAGTGCCACCTGAGGGATCAGAGGTCATGGGTGTTCAGCTTTGGCTTGTGCCCTTGCCCTTTACCCACTGAAATTCCTTCAGATTCCTTGCATCATTTAATGATATTATGGACCGTAGAGGGTGAAATGTCCAAATCCCTTCGTATCCTTCTTTGAGGAACATTGTTTATTTTCTCAACATTTGTTGACAAACTGAACGTCCTTGGCCCATCTTTGCTCCTCAAAGGCTAGGCCTTTCCAGGATACTGATTTTGTACAAAACTATGATTACAGTTACCTGTTGACATCACCTGTTTCAAATCACATCATCATTTAATTGTTTTACTAAACAGTTTAATTCTACTAAACAATAGATGCCTACTAAAACCCTAAATTACCCCGTCCCAACTTTTTTCTGGAAGCCTGAAACACAGGAATGGATGTATATGAACAAATGAAATGAAGTTGACCAGACAAAACATGAAACGTTTTGGGTTCATACTGTCTGTAATGAAATACAAGTCAAAGTAAATTTAGAAATTACTGCTTTCTTTTTGTATCTGCATTTTCCATACCGTCCCAGCTTTTTCTTATTTGGGGTTGTATTTAGCATTGAGCAATTCTCAAGAACTCACTATGTCCTCATTATGAGTATTAGATTTTTACCAACCCTAGTTATGTAGGACAGTAGAGATTTTTCATTCTAAAGCCACATGAAAACTCCACAAAATTGTTTCCCCAAAATGATTTGATCTGGGAATTGATCACAATTTTGAACATTGTTCAAAGTCGAACCCTCACCTCTGTCATGCTCTGGTCATTCCTCATCAGCGGCATGAAGGGGATGGGAGTTAAAGCCACCCCTAATCCCCTAAACTGTTGTAAGGGGGGTGAGAGGGGACTCAGATGATTTTGGGCATCATGATCAAACAGATAGAGGAGTGGCCCAGGCCAGTGCTATATAAACCCATTTAGTCTGTCTCTCTCAGTTCTGCCACTTCTTCTGTCACCAAGGGACTGCCATCTTCTCATCTTTAGCTCAGCTCTCTCTTGAGGCATTCTTCATCTTTTCTTCCTCCTTACAGTCTGCAGGGTGAAGGACTTGGGTGCCATCTCCAATCCGCAACAGTAACTCAGGGTAGTGGGCTCTCATCTGGTGATACATCTAGTGGAACACAGCTCAAGATGCCTGAGCCTGCAAGGAAAGGTATGAGTGACACAGTGTAGGCAACATGCCACAACTCAGCACACACACACACACACATTTATCAGGAAATAAAGAACCTTCCTGAAGGATTGAGATAAGTATCACTGCATCTCTTCGAAGAGTTCTGTATTCTGGGTTCGATATGGTATTGCCAAGAAATATTGCATCATACTACATTATATAATGAGGTCATCATTTCTATTTTTTTCTTTCTTTTTTTTAAAAACCACATCCACATGTAAATGATATGATATGATATGTCCAAAGTGATCCTAGCGCCATCCAAAGCTTTGAGATCAACTCTCTAGAATTCAGAAATTGACTTTGGCCTTAAGACTCTGAGCTCAGCCAGTGAAGGAACGAGAAAAGAGGAGGAGACACAGAGTGCGCTTTATTTAAAAAAAAGCTATTAATGTTATGAGTGTGTCGCTGATGGATAGGATTAGGTGCTCAAGGTTATTAGGAGGGTGGAGGCAATGGTGGTGAGTCCCGGGTCTGTGGAAGGAAGCAGGGTGTCTAGCATTTTCATCCATAATGGATGATGCCATTCTGGCAGCTTGGCAGATTACAAGAGGGCCAAGCGGATGTTTGGGATGGGATGGATATGTAAGGGGTTATTATGTGGACAAAGTAACAGGGCACAACATTATGGAAATAAATGGAGGATTAAGACAGGAGCTGCTTTTCTCCGTTTCTCCTTTCTGGTCTGTTTTGTGCAATATTCCCACAGGGCCCTAGCCTTTTTTTTTCCCACTCCATTTGATTTCTATGTATGACATCTGTCACAAATTTGTCACCATTGATATGAATGGTTTCCTTTGCTGTCAGGTTGTCACATCTATGTGCTATGATCTGCCTGCAATACTTTCCAGTCGAGGTAATGCTCCTAAACGGCTCCTTCCATCTCGGGATAATAAGGATTACATGATGGAAAAAGAGGCTTTGCAAGACTAGCATGTCACTCAGTTATTTTGATGGTGCTCAAACATGGCCCAAATCACCAGCACCATGTGTGTACGGTAAATGTGGGATCAGCATGCAGAGTCTGTGCAAGAGCTCAAGATGGATAGCACAGCTGTCACACAACAATCATACGTAGTGGACAATCGTGTTGTTGATCCTTCGACTACAGTTCCATTAGCACATTAGTCGAAGTGGTATCACGATGGAAATGTAGTGCACATGCGAATCAAGATAGCCGTGATAGCATTTCAGCTAGAAATGCTTTAGGTTTAGAAGTTTCCAGATTACAGACTTGACTTGCTCAGCAACAGAGCTTGGCTGCCTCTTCACGAAGGCATTTTCCGTAAATAGCTGACATCTACACTGTGTGAGACAGAGTTAATGGCCAGGGGTTTTTATTTAAATAAATTAAAAAAAATTCTAATAAATATAGAGGGCAGCTGAAGGAGAAAATGTTTTGGTTGATCCAAATTGCAGGGGCTCAAAAAAAGCAGGATGAGGATTGAGTTGGGTGAAGGACTCTCGGGAACTGGATTCCTCGACCCGGGAATAGTTCAGAATGAGCAGACTTTTAATCCTTATTCCTCTCTCTCTCTCTCTCTCTCTCTCTCTCTCTCTCTCTCTCACACACACACACATAATCTGTCTCTCTCTTTAGATCTTTTACTCTTCTTCAATTACTCTATGCCCATACCATGCTAGGAATCTTGAGCTCTTGTCTATTTGAACTTTGACTCTTGTGGTGTTCCCAATATGGATGACAGGTTACATGTTTGCATCATGTGCATTAGAAACCCAGAAAGCAATGTATATCAAAATAGTAACACATGACGGCAGTGTTTAGTCAAAGTCATGCGTCTAGGACAATTCTCATTGTAGGCATTGTCTAACCTCAGAGACCTCACAGGTCAGGGAAAGCCCATGTCTACACCTCACTTTATTTACAGTCAGCCATCACTCTGGCTGTTTACCCCTGCCAAAGACTGCATCATTCATCTCATGTCTTACTTCATCACAACATAAATTGCATAAACACAAACGGCATTTCTGGAAGGCCTCTATTCATTCCCAGTTTAGTTTCCTATTCTGTGTGTTGTGCATCTTGGAGTCCTATATATTTTTTCTACTTATATGATTTTTTATTCTGACCTGATAAAATCCTGTGCTTCATATAGCATTAATCATCCTCATACTCTCACAGATTAAAAACAGGACATGGAAGAAAATGCTCTTTAGTATGTAGGAACCATGTTAGGCAGTTTATATAAAATTGGTGAGACAGGGACAGCAGTTTGGCTCAGGGTGGGTCGGTATGATCCTGTCTGTCCACACAACAAGGGGCAGTGACAGCTGAGCATACCTGCCCCATCAGTTACATTCCTGGTGTGAAGACACAAGAGGGAGTCTGGGCAGCAAGCCATATCACATCCAAAGCTGAACCGTGACTTCAAAAAGAGACGTGTGACACATTCATGGCTGAAGAATATGGTGTTTTGTGGAGGAATCTTTATAGACATTCGAATGTTCCCTCTTGACATTTTGTCTCTCAGACGATAGAAAAGAAAAGATAGATTACAACAAAGAAAGGTTATTTCATATAAATGAAAAAAAATTGAAATACTAAACAATTTGGTGGAAGATTTGCTTGTATGTATTTATTTTTTTGATAGGATTATCAAAGAGAGAAGAGAAATGATAACGTATACCATGATAGACAGATAAGAAAACAAGCAGGACACTGGAAAGCTGCAAAAAGTCAAAAATATCCGATGGCTAAAAGAGGAACGAAGCACAGGTGTCTCTTCTGGCTCATTCTCAGCAGCAGTGTTTGACATGGCCTTTGAGTCAACAAGGGGACAGAAATGGAACAGCTGGTCTCTGTGATTCCTCTAGGCACTGCAATTGCCTGGCGTCTTCCCAGGATTCATAGGAGACTGGGCGAGTAACCAGGGCAAAGGGAGGGGAGAACCATAGTGGTGGTGGCTCAGAAGTCAGTACTGACATCATGTAATATATGTTTCATACATACCATTTCTACAAACAAGTACCTGAGCTCAAAGGGGTTTTGACAGCGCAGGAGATGAGACGAGAGCTTAGCGGAAACACTAGTTATAAAATACAGCAGAAAATGTTACTAAGAACCTTAAATAATAACTTCTTCTTCCTCGTCCAGCACTGTTGCCAGGTCGGGGTCCATGTGGACCCTGTTGATCCACATGTCATATTAATTGGAGCATAGTTTTACACCAGATGCCCTTCCCTCCCACAACCCTCCCATTTCTGGGCTTGGGAAACAACCAGTCACACACACACGGGCAATTTAGAGTAGCCAATTTGCCAAACTGCATGTCTTTGGACTGGGAGGAAACCCATGCAGACACAGGGGGAACATGCAAGTTCCATACAGAAAGGGCCCCGTCAGCCACTGGGCTCAAACCCAGAACCTTCTTGCTGTGAGGCAACAGTGCGAGCCACTACACTACTGTGCCACCCACCAATATTGGTAAAGCTACGCAATTAGTAGATTACACTGAAATAATGGATATCTGCCCCAGAAATAAATTATTCTTCATTCATGATCCTTTTTTTTTTTTTTTACAGATGATGGTCAGCCTGAAGGTGAGTAATATAAGTTTGTCTCGTTGTATAAAAGGTGAAAGATGCCAAAATACACATCACTTTCAAGCCTCAATTGTTAAGATGATTTCAGTAAACAGAGATGGCTTATCTTTGTGTTCAAGGGTTTGTTTAGCTTCAAGATTGTCTTGACTTGGACTTTTCCATGCTTTACTCTGCACTTTTCTGCTCTTTTGTTGACGAATTAAGGCCAAGACTGAGGGATTTCGATTATAAATATATGATCGCTCTATTCACACTACTCAGTGCTGTTCTGAGATCAGCGCTGATGAGAACATCTGCTTTATAACATCCTCAAAGAGCCCCAGTGCTGGTATTTGATGGCCAATCCAAAGCCCACCAGAGTCCATACTGATGTCATGTCAGATAGAGCAGCAGCTAGTGACCCCATAGTGTCAATGGTTTCAATGTCTTAACACACTTTGGGAAATTTTTTCCTTGAGCTAGAGGGTGGAATACTGATGAAATTTCAGATGCTATGGTCAACGAGATATTTAAAATAATTTGGCAGACGTGGATATTTTTCTGTCTTGCAGAAAAACAACTACCCTTAGAGCTCAGTGACCTTTCTACTTGATCTATCCTTGAATGTTTTAATGAGGTGATTACTAAAGGAGATTGTTCTCTACTGTCATATGACCAAAGTAGAAAAACAAAACTTGTAAAAAAAAAAAGTCATTGGGAAGCCATAACTGAATGGTTAGAGAAACAGCTTTGGAACCAAAAGGTCATTGGTTTGATTCCCTGGACCAGTATGAATGGTGAAAGTGCCCTTGAGCAAGGCACCTAACCCCCAACCGCTCTCCAGGCTGCTCTGGGTATGCTGTACACCACTCTGGATAAGAGTGTCTGCTAAATGACTGTAATGTAATGAATTTCAGATTTCTTTCACTGGCGTTTGTCCTAATTCCTTTACTGTACAGATATTGTGTGTGTGTGTGTGTGTGTGTGTGTACGGTATCCTGAAAGCTGTTGTGTCTTGCTTATATCCTGTGTATACGCATATGTGTCAGTATGTCTGCAGTATTGCATCTTGCATCTATGTGTTTGTGTTTTATAATCGAATGTGTGAGACGTTTAACGCTTCATGCTGTGAAAGTGGTGCTTGCATTGGCGCTGTGTTTGTCACACACTCAGAGAATGTTGCCGCAGGCACTGGGGAGGCTGTCCTTCCAGCTGAGATTTCCCTTGAGGTGTCTCCACCAGGTAGGTCATATGCAACCTTTTCCTTTCCTCCTTTCTAGCCATCCTTAATCTCCACCCAGAGCACCTTCACTTCCCTGTGTGCAAGGGTGTATTTTGGTTTTCCACAAACACTTGATCACTGAGAGCACAATTTGATCTGATCACATGAATACAGCAATGTGGACTTTCTTTCACCACATGCATGTACTCACACACACTCATGCACATACAATGACACACCATTGCTCACTTTTCTCTCACTGTTTCCCACCTGAGCATGACACACTTACGCTTGCTTTGCTTCAAGGACCTGTCCTTACTTCTGCTCATGCTGCCTGTATTAGACATTGTTGTGGTGTTCTGTATATATGTATGTATATGCAATAAGATTTCTCTAGTAGCTACAGTATAAACCAATTAGCACAATATTTCTAAATTCACACAAGAGACAGCATGGGTGCACGTAAAAAAAAAAAAATTATTGGCCAATACTGCAATAATCCCCAATGTGCGATACTACCATGCTTTCCAAGTGTGTGTTATTTTGCTTATTGGTGACGTGTCATAGATGTACAGTGGTTAGAATTGGGATGACCTATTGATAGAAACCATATAATAGAAAATCTAAACATTAGAAATGGCACCAATCTGACTGAACCCAGTATTGACATCGGCCCGATACCAGCAAAAATGCAACATATGGCAAAGATTTGAACTGGATTTGGTAAAGTAAATTCTTTCTGGAACTGGAAATGTTTATTTGGTTAGGATTGGTGGAAGTGATTTTTTTGTGTGGAATTTTAACTGGGAAGTGTTTCAGTTAAACACACACACACACACACACACACACACACACACACACACACACGTTTTGAAGCTTAGTAGTTTTTAAATAAGATAATAAATAAGATAATATGGGTTGAATGTCAATATCAACTAATACTCAAGGTTCCAGAAACAAAAAGTGGTATCATGCCAACTGTAATAAGTCCAACATATACAGTACCAGTCAAAAATTTGGACACACCTTCGAATTAAATGGGGTTTTTTTCTTTATTTTTTATTAATTAAAAGACAGGCGGTACGGTGGTGTAGTGGTTAGCACTGTCGCCTCACAGCAAGAAGGTCCGGGTTCGAGCCCCGTGGCCGGCGAGGGCCTTTCTGTGTGGAGTTTGCATGTTCTCCCCATGTCCGCGTGGGTTTCCTCCGGGTGCTCCGGTTTCCCCCACAGTCCAAAGACATGCAGGTTAGGTTAACTGGTGACTCTAAATTGACCGTAGGTGTGAATGTGAGTGTGAATGGTTGTCTGTGTCTATGTGTCAGCCCTGTGATGACCTGGCAACTTGTCCAGGGTGTACCCCGCCTTTCGCCCATAGTCAGCTGGGATAGGCTCCAGCTTACCTGCGACCCTGTAGGAGGATAAAGTGGCTAGAGATGATGAGATGAGATAATTAAAAGACACTTGTTCATGTCTTAAAGTACTGATGGATGTTGTTTCTTTTTAATCGAGCAGTAATCGAGCGGTTCATGATATAATATGGATTACTACAGTTGTGGATGGAATAGGGCTATTTTTACTATATTGTTATTATTTACTATTTACTGTTTGGTCTCAAACGCATTAAGAAGGCAAGAAATTGCACTAATTAACTTTTGACGAGGCACACCTGTTCATGGAAAAGCATTCCAGGTGACTACCTCATGAAGCTGGTTAAGATAATGCCAGTAGTGCGCAAAGCGTCATCAACGTAAACACTGGCTACTCTGAAGAACCTAAAGTATGGAACATATTTTGTTTTGCTTTTTTAAAACTTTTTTGTTTACCACATAATTCCATATATGTTCCATATGTTATTTCATAGTTCTAACGTTTCAGTATTGTTCTACAACCACAGTTCCAAAAAAGTTGGGACGCTGTGTAAACTGTAAATAAAAACAGAATGCAATAATTTGCAAATCATGGAAACCCGATGTTTCATTCAAAATAGTACAAAGACAACCAACCAAATGTTGAAACTGAGAAATTTTATTGTTTTTTTGAAAAATACATGCTCATTTTGAATTTGATGTCAGCAACACATTTCAAAAAAGTTGGGACAGGGGCATGTTTACCACTACGTTGCATCACCTCTACTTTTAACAACACTCTGTAAACATTTGGGAACTGAGGAGACCAATTGCTGTAGTTTTGAAAGAGAAATGTCACCCCATTCTTGCCTGATAAACAATTTCAGTTGCTCAACAGTTCGGGGTCTCCTTTGTCATATTTTGCCCTTCATAATGCGCCAAATGTTTTAAATGGGAGACAGGTCTGGACTGCAGTCAGGCCAGTTTAGCACCCGAACTCTTTTACTACGGAGCCATGCAGTTTTAATATGTGCTGAAAGCGGTTTGGCATTGTCTTGCTGAAAGAAGGAAGGCCTTCCCTGAAAAAGATTTTGTCTGGATGGCAGCATCTCATCTCATTATCTCTAGCCGCTTTATCCTGTTCTACAGGGTCGCAGGCAAGCTGGAGCCTATCCCAGCTGACTACGGGCGAAAGGCGGGGTACACCCTGGACAAGTCGCCAGGTCATCACAGGGCTGACACATAGACACAGACAACCATTCACACTCACATTCACACCTACGGTCAATTTAGAGTCACCAGTTAACCTAACCTGCATGTCTTTGGACTGTGGGGGAAACCGGAGCACCCGGAGGAAACCCACGCGGACAACATGCAAACTCCACACAGAAAGGCCCTCGCCGGACCCGGGGTTCGAACCCAGGACCTTCTTGCTGTGAGGCGACAGCGCTAACCACTACACCACCGTGCCGCCCTGGATGGCAGCATATTGCACTGAAACATTTATATCTCATTCAGCATTAATGATGCCTTCCCAGATGTACAAGCTACCCATGTCATGTGCACTAATGCACCCTCATACAGTCATAGATGCTGCTTTTGAACTGTGCACTGATAACAAGCCAGATGGTCTCCTCTCCTCTTTAGCCTGGAGGACGTGGTGTCCATGATTTCTAAAAATAATTTCTACTTTTGATTCATCAGACCTCAGGACAATTTTCTACTTCGCCTCAGTCCATCATAAAAGAGCTCGGGCCCAGAGAAGGTGGCGGTGTTTCTGGATATTGTTTATATCTGGTTTTAACTTGCATGTGTGGATGCAGTAATGAACTGTTTTAACAGACGATGGTTTTCTGAAGTGTTCCTGAGCCCATACAGTGATTTCCACTACAGACACGGGTCTGCTTTTAATGCAGTGTCTCCTGAGGGCCTGAAGATCACAGGCATCCAATGTCAGTTTTCAGCCTTGTCTCTTGCATACGGAGATTTCTCCAGATTCTCTGAAGCTTTGCATGATATTGTGTACCATAGATGATGTGATTCCCAAATTCTTTGCAATTTTACATTGAGGAATGTTATTCTTAAATTATTGCACTGTTTGCTCATGCAGTCTTTCACAGAGCGGTGAACCCCTCCCCATCTCTACTTCTGAGAGACTCCGCCTCTCTGGGATGCTCTTTTCATACCCAATCATCTTACAGACCTGTTGCCAATTAACCAAATTAAATTTTTTTTTTTTAGCATTACACAACTCTTTCAGTCTTTTGTTGCCCCGTCCCAACTTTTTTTGAAACGTGTTACTGACATCAAATTCAAAATGAGCATATATTTTTCAAAAACCATTAAAATTTCTCAGTTTCAACATTTGATATGTTGTCTTTGTACTATTGTCAATGAAATATAGGGTTTCCATGATTTGCAAATCTTCACATTCTATTTTTATTTATGTTTTACACAGTGTCCCAACTTTTTTGGACTTGGGGTTGTATAATGTAGAAAAGAGTCAAAATACAGAAAAACCTCTGAATGAGTAGGGGTCTACAAACTTTTGACTGGTACTGCATATTCAGCATCCCACTGGATCTCTTATCTTTATTACATGCTAAACTGGATAACTAAAATGAAAAGCTGATTGGGAAATCATCAAAACTTCTGATTCTAATCAGTTTGCGTCTATGTGTAGCATGAGGTATAGGATACAGCTGTGTTGCTTGTATGGCTGCAGATGTTTGCCTGCTGCTCCAGCTGGCTGTGTTTGCTATGCCTGTGCAGAGGCTGCAGCGGTGGTCAAAGACCCAGAGCTCAAACTGACTCAACCAGAGCAAGAGCCAATAACACCTGCAATTGTAGAGCTGCAACCAATATTGACTGAGGTTGCTGAGCAACAGCCAATAGTGAAAGAGATCTCACAGTCACAGCCAATAGTGACAGAGCCTGTAGTGCATGAACAGGAGAAGCCAGAGTCTACACAACGTGTTAAGATGGTGTTATTATGTGAGGTCGAGGAGGCTCCTAAACACCCTCCATCCCCTGGTAAGTACCGCCGTCTTTAATCCATGAACACATGAAAAGCATGGCATGTAACGTTGCTGTCACCAAAAAAATTATTTTATATGGTTTCACCTTAATCAGCATGAAATCTAACACCTGTGTAGCACTTAAGAGTTCAGCGTTCTCCGTGACACCGATGACATACTGTATGTGTCACAGCTTGGGAAAACCCTCAAATTTTCATCATTTCTATTATATTAAGTATAAAATACTCTATAAACTGCAGACTTTCCTGATTTTCCATTTGACAGACACGAAAAAGGAGAAAATTTCATTCAAAGATTCCCTTTCACTTCTACTGACAGATGCCATGACCTAATGGTTAGAGAAGCAGCTTTGGGACTAAAAGGTTGCTGGTTTGATTCCCTGGACCAGCAGGACTGGCTGCAGTGCCCTTGAACAAGGCACCTAACCCCCAACTGCTCTGGCAAGAGTGGTGGTGTATGTTGTGTCTGACTAGCCAAAGAAAAGCTGATGATGTGGTTATCAGTTTGGGTGGTGCCTGACTAAAAAGAAAAACATTTCTACTTTTTATTTTGCTGATATACACATTTCTTTTTGGTGAAAGTCAAAGTCCCTCCCATGCCAAGACCTGGTCTTCCTAGGCAGTCTCCCATCCCAGTACTAACCAAGCCCTTAAGGCACATTGGACGGTGCTGATCTCTGTTTTTATAGCCCTCGGCCTTTCACATAGCAAGAGTTACAGTGGGGGGCCAGTCCTCTGGTAACCGTTTGGTGAAAGTAGAGGTATCAAAATATGCTATAGGCAGAAAAAACATTCTGACCCAAACCAATTGCAGCTCATCAATAGGTGCAGGTTGTGCACAGGCCCAGTGTTGTACATGAATACACTGAATGAGCGTCGTTCATGAACATCCTTGTATTTTTGGTGAACGGAATCAGCTTGCAGCTAATGATGGTGACCATGAGTGTTGTTCACTCTGGCATACCGTTGTAGTCAAGACCACCTAAACTAAGACCAAGTCATGACCAAGACCAAAGTGTATTAAAACCAAGACAAGACCAAGACTTTGAGGGGTTGAGATCAAGTCAAGACCAAGACAGGGCGAGCCCGAGTCAAGACCAGGACCAGACCAATGTATGTGAAGGGGGAGGAGGAGGAGGAGGAGGGGCGACGGCCATTAGCAGTAAATTTCAAATTCACAATGAGTCATGTTATTGATTGCATTTGAAGCAGTAAGTTTTACATCCAATCACAGTAATGATGTTAATAAGTAAATCAGACAATACATAGGCAATTTAGTGAAATCCACACAGTTGCGGTCTTGACCAGTTTTGAAATAAAATCCCAAGTCCTCTATGTCCAAGATCAAGACAAGACTGAGTAAAAATGTGGTCAATTCTGAGACGAAACCGAGACCTTCAAAAAGTGGTCTAGACACCAAGACCTGCCTCAAGTACTACAACATTACACTGGCGAGAGTGAATGGCACTCACACACCAGAAGTAGGGACAATACGCAAAAATTTAACCAAGACATCATATTTCATATCGCAATATGTCTTGGGATCGTGCCTTGGAAAATTATTACGTGACCATCTCAATTTTCTAGCACATTCCTTCTCTTGACTAGTGTTGTCTTACAGCGATGTGATCCGATGCACTCATCATGACGCTACTGATTTGCTTATATCAATAAAGTCGACGCTTTAGAGTTATCTAATGGTAGGTGAAATTTGATATTTTTGCTGCTGATCAAAAATTTCACTTTGGATTCAGATCAGCTCATTTAAAAAAATTCATTCGTCATTCACAACTCCATGCAATTTAAATACCATTGAAATACTAATTACCTCTTTTGATTGAACAACAATGTAAAAAAATTAATTTCACAGAAATTAGATGACGTTCCATTGATTTTCTTGCATTTCTAGAATCAGGGAGTGATGTATCTAGCGGTCAAAAATGGGAACTACAACAAGCAAATAGATGGCCATACAGTATGGGCAGGATGTTCACTGCCCCATGCTCACTCTGTGAACAATTTCAGTGGAGAAGGAGGACGAAGAAGAGGAAGAGGAGGAGTTGACAGGACATTTAAAGGGGACATATTATGAAAAACTCACTTTTTCAGTGCTTGTGCACATTTGGAGTGCTTACCATCCCACAAAGTCTGACATAATACAACCCAGTCAGTTTCTTCTGGGCTGTCTATTTCAGAAAACATGCTTCAACAAGCTGTTCAGATGTGTTCCCCTTTCTATGTCATTAACATTATACCACCCCATCATCTGGGTATCTCCACTCATGGCTTGAGAACTGCCTTTGTGAATAAATATTAATGAGGAAAGTGTTACCTGATTGGCCATTGGAAGAGGGGGTGGGGTGAGCAGTGGCTCATTATCATTTAAAGGAACAGGCACTCAAATCAACTGTTTTGAACATGGTACCATAGTTTAGACAGGGTGAGAAGGGCACTGTAGTGCTTTATCCTTGTGGTATTTTGACCAAAGCACGTCACAGATATTTTATTAATACCTCAGCGAACGGTGTCAACTTGTAGAAAAGGGGTATAATGTGTCACCTTTAATGACTGGGTTGCCAGATTGGGTAAGATTTTAAAAAATATATATCTGCAAACACCCAAGATCTCATTTCAGGCGCAAATGTACATAATATATCTCATCTCATTATCTCTAGCCGCTTTATCCTGTTCTACAGGGTCGCAGGCAAGCTGGAGCCTATCCCAGCTGACTACGGGCAAAAGGCGGGGTACACCCTGGACAAGTCGCCAGGTCATCACAGGGCTGACACATAGACACAGACAACCATTCACACTCACACCTACGGTCAATTTAGAGTCACCAGTTAACCTAACCTGCATGTCTTTGGACTGTGGGGGAAACTGGAGCACCCGGAGGAAACCCACGCGGACACGGGGAGAACATGCAAACTCCACACAGAAAGGCCCTTGCCGGCCACGGGGCTCGAACCCGGACCTTCTTGCTGTGAGGCAACAGCACTAACCACTACACCACCGTGCCGCCCTACATAATATATTTCCAGAAAAAAAAGGCAAAGTGTAAATGCAGACAGTTTGTCTATGAGGCTCAGAATTATTTCTGTTGTAAAATATATTGTGGAGATTGGGAGAAGAAAAGGGGGATTGTGCTGGACATCAGACTCAAGTGTTAAATATTTGTTTCACCACAAAAACGCTGAGGAAAAGAAGAACCATGGTTCTCTTTTCCAGTGTCCATTTCTTTGTGCTAGTTTCTGAGATGTAGTTGAGCTGGAACTTTTGCTGAAACTTGCCAATCCTGGTTAATGATCTTACCTTGGACACAGTTGAACAAACATACAGCTACAAATGCTCAGATGGAGCTGTTAGATTCTATGCTGGGTGACTGTATGCTGTTGACTCTCGACTGGGTTACAGGGTTACTCGAAAATTCACTACATTTGTAGTGAATAGTGGTTTGTAGCAAAGATCAAGTGTGATAGGCTCCATTTTGTTTGAGGATAGGCTCCAGCTTGCCTGCGACCCTGTAGAAGGATAAAGCGGCTAGAGATAATGAGATGAGATGAGATGAGATGAGATTATGGTGTTACAGTGTCTTGCAAAAGTATTCATCCCCCTTGGTGTTTATCCTCTTTTGTTGCATTACAAGCTGGAATTAAAATGGATTTTTGGAGGGTTAGCACCATTTGATTTACACAACATGCCTACCACTTTAAAGGTGAAAATTGTTGTTTTATTGTGACACAAACACTAATTAAGATGAAAGGTCTCTGCAAGTCTCTTGGAGTATGTCTCTATTAGCTTAGCACATCTAGCCACTGGGATTTTTGCCCATTCCTCAAGGCAAAACTGCTCCAACCCCTTCAAGTTAGATGGGTTGCATTGGTGTACAGCAATCTTCAAGTTATGCCACAGATTCTCAATTGGATTGAGGTCTGGGCTTTAACTAGGTCATTCCAAGACATTTAAATGTTTCTCTTTAAACCATTCCAGTGTAGCTTTAGCAGTATGTTTAGGGTCATTGTCCTGCTGGAATGTGAACCTTCATCCCAGTCTCAAACATCTGGCTGACTTGAACAGGTTTTTCTCCTGAATTGCCCTGTGTTTAGTGCCATCCATCTTTCCTTCAGTCCTGACCAGCTTTCCTGTCCCTGCAGATGAAAAACATCCCCACAGAATGATACTGCCACCACCATGCTTCACTGTAGGAATGGTGTTCTCAGGGTGTTGGGTTTGCACCACACATGGCATTTCCCATTATGGCCAAAAAAAATCAATTTTAGTCTCATTTGACCAGAGAATCTTCTTCCATGTGTTTGGGGAGTCTGCCACATGCTGTTGGGCAAACTCCAAATGTGTTTTCTTATTTTTTCTTTAAGCAATGGCTTTTTTCTGGCCACTCTTCCATAAAGGCCCACTCTGTGGAGTGTACGGCTTAAAGTGGTCCTATGGACAGATACTCCCATCTCCACTGTGGATCTCTGCAGCTCCTTCAGTGTTATCTTTGGTGTCTTTGTTGCATCTCTGATTAATGCCCAAATTGCCCGGTCTGAGAGTTTTGGTGGGCGGCCTTCTCTTGTCAGGTTTGTAGTGGTGCCGTATTCTTTCCATTTTGCTATAATGGATTTAATGGTGCTCCCTGGGATATTCAGAGTTTGAGATATTTTTTAGAACCCAACCCTGATCTATACTTCTCCACAACTTTGTCTCTGACCTGTTTGGAGGCTTCTTAGTTTTCATGTTGCTTGCTTAGTAGTGTTGCAGAGTCAGGGTCCTTCCAAAACAAGTTGATTTATACAGACATCATGTGACAGATCATGTGACACTTTGCACACAGGTGGATCTTAATCAACTAATTATGTGACTTATGAAGTGAATTGGTTGGAGCAGCTCTTATTTAGGGGTTTCACACGAAAGGGGGTGAATACCTATGCACACTCCAGATTTCTGTTTTTTCATCTTAATTATTGTTTGTGTCACAATAAAACATCAGTTTGCACCTTTAAAATGGTAAGCATGTTGTGTAAATCAAATGGCGCTAACCCTCCAAAAATCCATTTTAATTCCAGCTTGTAATGCAACAAAACAGGACAAACACCAAGGGAGAGGAATACTTTTGCAAGACACTGTATTGATGTTAATGTTAATAATTGCCACAACAACGCAATGGGTTTTCCCAGACTGCCACATATACTGATGGATTTACTCTTTAAAGGGGTTGATGAATACATTATTAACCTTGTTTAGCAGTACTCTACCCCATCCCAATTTAAAGTCATGAATATTTATTCCAGTGTTTCTGTATCACGTAGGCAATGCTTTTCTCTCGCTTTCTAAAACGCACTTCAGCCAAATACATATTTATTTTACTGATGATTGTCAATCCATTATATGTCCTGTCTCCAGTGCTCTCGGAAATCTAATTGTGCACCAGTGGAGAACTGCTTTCCTTTGCATGAGACTGGAATTTGGTGTCAGAATGAGCTGAAGCACTGTATCCTACTGGATATTAGTACTGAATGGATCCTACTTTAACAAACAAAAGGAATAGCAAGCATCGCTTTGTGCTTTGCATCCAGCTTAGGAATGAGCATTTAAAATGGATGCCTTCTATTCAGTCTGCAACTAATTGTCTCAACATTTTGGACAAATTTCACATTTCAGCAGCGATATAAGTCTAAATCAGGTCACAGTAACTGATTATACTGTATATAAGGGATAAAAGATGATGCGGTGTGCTGTTAGAGGAAAATAATCAATGACGAGGCGGGCTTTGTGATGCGCTTCATTAATACCTCGCATAATTATTTTCTCATAATTCCTCTCATACAGGATCAGTTTGTCAATTAGTACAATGCTTACTGTATTAAAGAATGAAACATCATATTTTTAACCATTGCAGTTTGTTCCTGTTCTCACTTACATTATAGCAGCTATAAATGGTCATATGTTCCATCACCAGAGTCTGTTTTTTTTCCTTGTGAAGTTAATAAGCAAAAAAACCCCACCACAATTTGGCATTTTGTCAAGTAAGAAACCAGAAGGTGCAAAGCCCTCTGTCCTGAAGATGGAAAAATCGCTGATCATTACAAAGCACTGATATTCAACATTCATTCTATAAATAAAATCTCCTTACAAAAAATGTTACCATATCAATGATTATTCTATCCACATTCACTGGATATGAGCAATCGCATGCTCTGATTGGCTACTGTACTACCAGGATATCAGCTCATATACCGTGAGTAGAGAAAAACAAAATAGCGGAGCGTGTTGCTGAACCAACCAAGGATGAAATAAAAACTACTCGAAAACAAAACCCCAAAAATACAAAAAAAGCTATGAAATATAGAATGAAAGTATTTGATGGTAAGAACATATCTTTTTTAATTTTCAAGAATTATTATTATTATTATTATTATTATTATTATTATTATTATCAAATTTTTCACAAATTGCTCCTGTCATTTCACCAGTTTGTTTACATTCTTCATCTTGAAGCATTCAAATTCCGCATGTATGCAATTTGTCATGTGTCCGGTAAGCGGAAATGATTTTGTCGGACGTTTTGTATAAAGTTTTTATTTATCAAATTTGCAAAAAATTAAAATAAAAATGCTCTGTTTCTCAAAATCCGGTGAATGTGGATAAAATAAAACAGTTATTCCACTCAATCTCGCCGTACATGGCTTATAGCCGCTATCAACTCATGTATGACTCGATTTCGTGGAATTATTGTGAATTATACACCATGGTTTAATAAGTCTTTCGATTATGTAGTGTCTATGGTACAAATCCCTGTGTATGAGCTGTTGCTATAGAAACGATAATGCATTAGTTTGTAGTTTGTAGAACGAGCTCATTAATGTATATAATCCTGTGATTTGCAGCTGCACAGCTGCTGTTATAGAGAATTAATCAACACCTTCTGACCAATCAGAATCCAGAATGCAACAGCAATGTGGTATTAAATGATTTAAATAGCGCATATTTAATACAAAAGTATGCAGGTATAAGTGCAGTAGGAAAAAATATTTTCCAAAAAGAAACAAAATCAAGGTATCATGGTAAACTTGCATGTATGTTGATTCATAAATTTGAATTGAACCGCAGTATAGAAGAAGTAATAATTCCCTCCAGTTAAATTATTTGCACTATCTTCAATTCAAAAAGTCCTAATTGAATCGTTTCAGCACGTTTATTTGCAGGGATGCACAGTATTAACATGAATATACTGTATTGCTTGTGACAAATATTTATCTATTTATTTTGTAAGGAGACACTTTGTCATTGAAGTTGTTCGAGTTTACAGAAACGTGTTAATGCACTTAAATACGATATGATAATACACTACCGTTCAAAAGTTTGGGGTCACTTTGAAATGTCCTTATTTTTGAAAGAAAAGCACTGTTCTTTTCAATGAAGATCACTTTAAACTAATCAGAAATCCACTCTATACATTGCTAATGTGCTAAATGACTATTCTAGCTGCAAATGTCTGGGTTTTGGTGCAATATCTACATAGGTGTATAGAGGCCCATTTCCAGCAACTCTCACTCCAGTGTTCTAATGGTACAATGTGTTTGCTCATTGCCTCAGAAGGCTAATGGATGATTAGAAAACCCTTGTACAATCATGTTAGCACAGCTGAAAACAGTTGAGCTCTTTAGAGAAGCTATAAAACTGATCTTCCTTTGAGCAGATTGAGTTTCTGGAGCATCACATTTGTGGGGTCGATTAAATGCTCAAAATGGCCAGAAAAATGGCTTGAGTATATTTTCTATTCATTTTACAACTTATGGTGGGAAATAAAAGTGTGACTTTTCATGGAAAACACAAAATTGTCTGGGTGACCCCAAACTTTTGAACGGTAGTGTATGTGTTGTTGAGTTGCTCACAGGGAAAAGGATATACCGGTATTAAGTAGAAATAAAGTGCGAAAGTGAAAAACTGTCATACACAATACACAATACTGATCTGCATTACATGAATAATCAAGTGATTGATTATAGTATTACTTTCTTGAAAGCAGGTTTTTTTTGTCTTTGACTGGTGTACAAGTGTGCACCAAGGTATGTGTGTGTGTGTGTGTGTGTGTGTGTGTGTGTTTGCATGAGAGAGAGAGAGAGAGAGAGAGAGAGAGAGAGAGAGATGACTAACATGCCCTAGCCTTGTCCCAATCAGCACCACCTATGAATGACGCAGTGAAGGCTGCTGATACGGTGCCGATAGTCACGGTGGTTCCCCCTCCTTCCCCCACCCTCAAAGGTCTGACGCTGCATCAAAATACTTTTATGAATGTGCTTGTGTGTTTCCTTAAATGTATTTGCAGTTACATTCGTGCTCATGTCTTCAGTCTGTATTTATTATACTTTTATAAGCTGTTGATTACACTGTCTACATGCTTCAATACCACCAATGTAGTCACAGCAGATGTTGTGTCTGCTTTTTTTGTGTGTGTCTGTGTGACTTTGGCACCATTCAAGGTTTTTTTGTATGTGTATGTGCGTATGGGGCACCTTTAAATGTCTGAAGAGTTGTTGGTATGGCACCGCTCATGTTTGCATGGTATTAGCAATGAAGGAAACCTTTTTTGTTTGAGAAACACTCTGTCAAAAATGACATCTTTCACTTCACATCAAGTAAATATACGTACAGTACGATGCAAAAGTCCATTTTTTTAGTCCGGACATAGTATATTATGACTAAAGAGTCAGTACAAAAACATTTTCGATTTGCAAACGTTAGTTTTCCAGAACAAAATTAAATGTTACACGGAAAAAATGTTTATATGTCAGTAAAGAAAGCAGCATATTACAAATGATTCTATCCACATTCACTGGATATGAGCAATCGTGCGCTCTGATTGGCTACTCTACTACTAGGCTATCAGCTCATATACCGTGAGTAGAGAAAAACAAAATGGCGGAGCGTGTTGCTGAACCAACCGAGGATGAAATAAAAACTCTACTTGAAAACAAAACCCCAAAAATAAAATAAAATAAAAGCAACAAAATATGGAATAAAGGTATTTGATGGTAAGAACGTAGCTTTTTTATTTTTCAAGAATTATTATTAGAGCATTTTTCACAAATTTCTACTGTCATTTGGCCGGTTTGTTAAGCGGAAATGATTTTGTCGGACATTTTGTATAAAGTTTTTATTTATCGAATTTGCAAAAAATAAAAATGCTCTGTTTCTCAAAATCCAGGGAATGTGGATAGAATAAAACAGTTATTCCATTCAATCTCGTCCTACATGGTTTATCAGCTCATGTACAACTCGATTTTGTGGAATAATTGTGAAAGAGACACTTTTCAGACCATCTCATCTCATCTCATTATCTCTAGCCGCTTTATCCTTCTACAGGGTCACAGGCAAGCTGGAGCCTATCCCAGCTGACTACAGGCGAAAGGCGGGGTACACCCTGGACAAGTCGCCAGGTCATCACAGGGCTGACACAGACACAGACAACCATTCACACTCACATTCACACCTACGGTCAATTTAGAGTCACCAGTTAACCTAACCTGCATGTCTTTGGACTGTGGGGGAAACCGGAGCACCCGGAGGAAACCCACGCGGACACAGGGAGAACATGCAAACTCCACACAGAAAGGCCCTCGCCGGCCCCGGGGCTCGAACCCAGGACCTTCTTGCTGTGAGGCGACAGCGCTAACCACTACACCACCGTGCCACCCACTTTTCAGACCATAAATGAATAAATAAATAAACGTAATGAAGGCTGCTGGGTTTTGCTGCAAAATTAAGAAGTAAGTGGACAGTCAAAGTGTCCAGAAGAACTGCGGCTGGTTTTACAAGATGCTCAGTAAAAATGTTCATATAAAACTGCACTCATTGTACTTGAGATGACTATTTAAAAAAAAAATTTAAGGCAAAGAGCGATCGTGCTAATTAGTGAGTTTGTTATTATTATTTATTCCTGTTTACTGCACTTTATAGCATTTATTTTAAGATATAAAATATCAATCCCATTATATTTGAAGGCATCTTTGCTCAACAGCATTTCTTTCTTTTGCACAGTACTGTATGTTGAATAGATAAAATTTTAGTTACTCTTCTAAGATTAAAAGAAACCAAATCAAACATTATTAAACTTATTTCTAGGACGAAGCAACATGACCTGCCAATAAAATAATACAAGCTTGAAATTGGTCTAGAAATTGGTTTAATAGTCTTATATTGATTTGAATGTGATGTTATCGATAAATGTCTATATTCAAGATATTTTCATTTGCTAAAATGTCATTTTTGCAGTGCATTAAGAATGTAGCTATGCAATACATACAGTGGTATGCAAAAGTTTGTGCACCCCTGGTCAAAATTGCTGTTACTGTGAACAGTTAAGCAAGTTGAAGATGAAATGATCTCCAAAAGGCATAAAGTTAAAGATGACACATTCCCTTTATATTTTAAGCAAAAACTTTTTTTTTATTTTCATCTTTTATATTTTCAAAATGACAAAAAAGGAAAAGGGCCCGAAGCAAAAGTTTGGGCACCCTGCATGGTTAGTGCCTAGTAACACCCCCTTTGGCAAGTATCACAGCTTGTAAACACTTTTTGTAGCCAGCTAATAATCTTTCAGTTCTTACCTGGGGGATTTTCACACATTCGTCCTTGCAAAAGGCTTCCAGTTCTACAAGTTTCTTGGGCTGTCTTGCATGCACTGCTCTTTTGAGATCTATCCACAGATTTTCAATGATGTTTAGGTCAGGGGACTGTGAGGGCCAGGGCAAAACCTTCAGCTTGGGCTTCTTGAGGTATTCCATTGTAGATTTTGAGGTGTGTTTTGGATCATCGTCTTATTGTAGGACCCATCCTCTTTTTAACTTCAACTTTTTTACAGATGGTGTGATGTTTGCTTCCAGAGTTTGCTGGTATTTATGCGAATCCATGCTTCCCTTGATCAATGAATATGTGCCCTGTGCCACTGGCTGCAACACAACCCCAAAGCATGATCGATCCACACCCATGCTTCAGAGTTGGAGAGGTGTTCTTTTCCTGGAATTCGGCACCCTTTTTTCTCCAAACATACCTTTGCACATTGTGGCCAAAAAGTTCTATTTTGATTTCATCAGTCCACAGGACTTGTTTCCAAAATGCATCAGGCTTACTTAGATGTTCATTTGCAAACTTCAGACGCTGAATTTTGTGGCTAGGATGCAGTAATGGTTTTCTTCTGATGACTCTCCCATGAAGGTCATATTTGTTCAGGTGTCGCTGCATAGTAGAACAGTGCCATTTCTTAATAACATTACAATCTGAGGAAACAGCTACCTGAAAACACTTTGTTCTTGTAGCCTTCTCCTGCTTTGTGAGCATCAATTATTTTATTATTCAGAATGCGAGGGAGTTGCTTAGAGGAGCCCATGGCTGTTGATTTTAGGGACAAGTTTGAGGAGTCAGAGAATTTATATAGCTTTGAAATCTGCATCATCTGACCTTTCCTAACGAAGAATTTGAACAAGCCACAGCTCAATAAGCTAATTAAGGTCTGGAACCTTGGTAAAAGTTACCTGAGAACTCAAATGTATTGGGGTGCCCAAACTTTCGCATGGTGTTCCTTTTCTTTTTTTCACTCTCCAATTGTACAAAACAAAAATAATACACAAATCTTCCAGAAAACGCTGAAAAGAAATGTGTCATCTTTACCTTTATGCCTTTTGGTGATCAGTTCATCTTCTGCTCACTTTACTATTCAAGTAAGGGTGGCCAAACTTTTGCATGCCACTATATATATATATATATATATATATATATATATATATATATATATATATATATATATATATATATATATATATATATCAGATTTAGGTAATAATGGAAGAATGGCTTTGTTTATCCGTGCTGGATGTAGTGCTGCTGTATGAAAATTGTTGTACATTTTCTGAGAATTCACTCACTTTGTATGAGACGTTTTGAAGGTCAGAGCTTTTCACTTCATGACTTCATTCATATGACATTCAGTGGAATTGCTTGCTTGTTAAACCTTTGGCTAGTTTTGTGTGGAATGGCTGCATCACACTTCCACTTCCATTTCGTTTAATAAGCTAATTTCACACACACACACACACACACACACACACACACACACACACACACACACACACACACACACACACGAACAACTAATTGATTTCATTTCATTCCGTATAATCATGTCTGTAGCTGGGCCATGTGCTTTTCCATTTCAAGTCACTGCTTCCTGTGACCCAGTTCAGCCGAATGTGAGGCGTATTCGATGCTGAAGACACTTTGTCTGCATGCTGTGTTGACATATTAGTAGCCGTGGAACTCAGTGACAGATGGGTGTATGTGTCAATTTCACTTTTGTTGCAGATAAAGATGATGAAGTCACTACCAGCAGTCCGTCACCTCCGCCCCCATCAGGTTGGTGGTCATGACAGCTCAATTCTCATTCTCATCTCCTCTTTTTTGCTGAGGATTTAACAACAGAAGTGTTAGTGTAGCTCTGATGTGACAGAGATTGACTGAATGAGCTCGGATTGAACAGAAAGTGAAACAGGAGAAATACAGAGCAACATTTTGAGGGAACAAATTTGGCAAGATGGAGGATAGACATATGAGGCATAACACACTTCAGAGCATGCGGTTGTATGAAAATAATCCAAGCTGAGTGGATTATTTTCGTATAACTGCACAGTCTGGAATGGAGTGTGTTATTCTGTTTGTACCACAGAGATTTGCCAATTATTATAATGTTCAATTTCTTAATGAGTGACACATCGCATATTTTAATGGCTTGTATTTAGGATTTAATGTTGTTGAACACCCAAAAAAGAAGTTTGTTCCTGTTTACAGTTGTTTCCTCACCAGTCTATCTATCTATCTATCTATCTATCTATCTTAAAAAAAACACTTGCCATTTTACAGAGAAACCTGAAAGTGTAAACTCTGCACCATGACCGTTACAAAGCGCCAACACTGGAGAGTCCTTCCATAAATGTTAAATAAATGTCTTTTTTTAAAAGAAAACACCACCATATCAGCAATTATACATTTTCTTAGTTAACAAATACCACAGTTTTTAAATCTATTTAGATTATTTGGAGCGTCTGCAGTATGCGGTCCTGTGAATGAGCTGTTACTATGAAAACAGTAACGCATAAGAACAAGCACATTAAACATAGACTGCTTTTCAGATTTTTCAAGTGTAGGCCATAAAAAGAATTTTCCCGACACCCAATTATTTTTGTTGAGTGGACCAAAAGCTACTGAATTCAAATCACAGGCTTCCAATTTTATTAGTTTTTTAATAGAAGAATTAATGAATTTAGAGCTACGTGGCCCTAAATTCTCTGCTATTTTTTTCCTGCTTCACCATGACCCAATACAAGATACTACGTCATGCATCACATGGTGGGCTTTCCTTGTTCACGCAAGGCGTTGTGGGATACAAATTTGAAACAGGAGAGAAAAATGGAGGATGTGAGTGTGTGAATGAAACGTGAAAGACCGACTACAGTAACGGAAAACGAGAAGAAAAGACGTTATGTTGCAAAGGAAAGGAAACGCAGGACTAAACTAATAAATATCGGTGGTCAGCGAGCACCTCGGTGTGATCAGCTGTTCATTTAGTGACAAGATGATGTAACTGTCAGTGCACAGTCAAGGTAAACCTGCGCATGCGCACATGGACTTCCTCTGTCTGCTTGACTGCACAAAGCGAGCTATTTCATGCACATTATTTGCTCGGGAATCCCTTCAAATTAAAGAACTTCCCAGCCACAGAATGGCCTGATATTTTGTGAGATATTACAGAAATAAATATATATCACAATGACCAAATTTCAGAGGGAACTAAATTTCACCGATTGTATGAAATTGACAGCCCATCTAGCTTTAATGTAAAGGCACTACTGACCATACTGTGCTTCTACTGTACACACAAATAATACACACCAATCAGAGTCAAAAATTCAACCATACTGTGGTATAAATCCTTTAATTCTTACTCCTAAATGTACAGTATGTGTGCATATATATATATATATATATATATATCCACCCCAAGTCCAGCACCCTGAGACTATACACTAAGCGGAAAGAGGGAGGCCGAGGGCTAGTGAGCGTCAAGACCACGGTCCAGGATGAAACATCGAAAATCCGAGAATACATCAGAAAGATGGCCCCAAAGGATGAACTGCTAAGTGAATGTCTCAGGCAGCAGAACCCTGATGAGAGTGCAGAGGAGGAGGAGGAACAGACAACCTGGAGAGACAAACCCCTACATGGCATGTACCACCGTCAGATAGAGGAAGTGGCTGATATCAAGAAATCCTACCAGTGGCTGGATAATGCAGGACTGACAGACAGCACAGAGGCACTAATCATGGCAGCACAAGAACAGGCCATAAGCACAAGAGCCATAGAGGCCAGGATCTACCAGAGTAGATCAGACCCAAGATGCAGACTGTGCAAAGAAGCCCCTGAAACAGTCCAGCACATAGTAGCAGGGTGTAAGATGCTAGCTGGATCAGCGTACATGGAGAGGCACAACCAAGTGGCTGGGATAGTATACAGGAACATCTGCAACCAGTATGGAATAGAAATACCCAAGTCCCAATGGGCCATACCACAGAAGGTGGCTGAGAACAACAGGGCCAAGATTCTGTGGGACTTCAGCTTCCAGACTGACAAACAGATCCTGGCTAACCAACCGGACATAGTGGTGGTGGACAAAGAGCAGAAGAGGGTGGTGGTGATAGATGTGGCGATCCCAGCTGACGCCAACATCAGGAAGAAGGAACATGAGAAACTTGAGAAGTATCAAGGGTTGAAAGAGCAGCTGGAACGGATGTGGAAGGTCAAGGGTTGCGTGGTCCCCGTGGTAGTGGGGGCACTTGGGGCAGTAACCCCCAAACTGGGAGAGTGGCTCCAGCAAATCCCAGGAACAACATCTGAAGCCTCAGTCCAGAAGAGCGCAGTCCTAGGAACATCGAAGATACTGCGCAGAACCCTCAAGCTCCCAGGCCTCTGGTAGAGGACCCGAGCTTGAGGATGACATGGATACCACCCCCCCGCCGGGGGTGAGAAGGAGATTTTTTTATATATATATACACACACACACGCACACACACACACACGAGTGTTTTACTATGAACTATGCCACTCATATTTTTCATACGCGCTGCATCCAGGACATGGAGAAAAAAACCTGTGACATAAATCTTTATATGTCACTCGTGAGGAAATCAATAAGTTGTTGTTTTGATAAATTTGGTTACTTTTTGTTTGTGAATGTGTCTATATAATAAAATCACATGTTGGCTTGAAGATTTGATGTTTATCTTCTCGTGTTGAAAAACTCGCATTTTTCCTACGAAATACATCGCAGATTTGAGTGACATATTTAAATAATATTGGCTGGCTTTTTCTCATGGTCTATCAGATATATTCCATTCAGCTAGCATGATATTCAATGAGTCGAAGACGTGTTTAGCTAGCTGAATGGAATATATCTGATATACCATGAAAAAATCCAGCCATTATTATTATTATTATTATTATTATTATTATTATTATTATTATTATACGTACACAGTTGCTCCCTTGTACAGAAGTTTTACGTCTCTGACATGTGACGTCATGTTGTCTTGACAACCATGCAATATTGTAAACCATATTCAACGCTCTTCTCCATTGGGTAGAGTGACGTAATACACGTAGGATAAGCAATATGCTAACAATACTGCATGCTATCAAACCAAATGAATGAAACCCGCTAGAAGGGAATAGAACACGTTTTTATTCCATCAAAAAGTGTCCTGTATTTATAATAATTCCTGATATTTCACTCTGAGGATGTCACTCCCAATGCTTTCCTGTGTTGTCAAAATGGCAAACTGGTTCAAAATTAAAATTCTTTTGATTAACTTGTGCAATTTTTCGTGGATGTGTCCATATAATATATAGGATATTACATGGTGGTGTGAAGATATGAAGTTTATCTTCTCGTGTTGAAAATATTTTCACTTGTTCGCGTCACTCATTCATGATATATATTTAGCACTCAAAGATAAATTTCATATCGTCATGCAACCGTGCAATATCATATATATGATATATAATAAATCACATCTACTGTACATATATGCACTAGGCACTAGATTAGAAAAAAAGGTTTCAATCTACAACCCTTAATGGTCCTTTGGTTTGTCTCTGTGGGGGGAACGGCTTAATGTAGAACCCTTCTAAGAAGAACGCTTTTAGGAACCATTAAAGAACCCTTGTAGGTGATGTTGTTTCTGTGTCTACACATATACACAACATGTACACATATCAATATTCATAACCAATGAATATGTGTAATGCATATCTAAGAGTATCCATGACACATATTTATAAGTGGTATGTGTATTTGATCATCACGTAGAAGTCTAATGTTATTAACACCATGTTTATGTCTTTGTCACATATACAGTGGTGCTTGAAAGTTTGTTAACCCTTTAGAATTTTCTCTATTTCTGCATAAATATGACCGAAAACATCATCAGATTTTCACACAAGTCCTAAAAGTAGATAAAGAGAACCCAGTTAAACAAATGAGACAAAAATATGATACTTGATCATTTATTTATTGAGGAAAATGATCCAATATTACATATTTGTGAGTGGCAAAAGTATGTGAACCTTTGCTTTCAGTATCTGGCGTGACCCACTTGTGCAGCAATAACTGCAACTAAATGTTTCCGGTAACTGTTGATCAGTCCTGCACACCGGCTTGGAGGAATTTTAGCCCATTCCTCCGTACAGAACAGCTTCAACTCTGGGATGTTGGTGGGTTTCCTCACATGACCTGCTCGCTTCAGGTCCTTCCACAACATTTCGACTGGATTAAGGTCAGGATTTTGACTTGGCCATTCCAAAGCATTAACTTTATTCTTCTTTAACCATTCTTTGGTAGAATGACTTGTGTGCTTAGGGTCGTTGTCTTGCTGCATGACCCACCTTCTCTTGAGATTCAGTTCATGGACAGATGTCCTGACATTTTCCTTTAGAATTTGCTGGTATAATTCAGAATTCATTGTTCCATCAATGATGGCAAGCCGTCCTGGCCCAGATGCAGCAAAACAGGCCCAAACCATGATATTACCACCACCATGTTTCACAGATGGGATAAGGTTCTTATGCTGGAATGCAGTGTTTTCCTTTCTCCAAACATAACACTTCTCTTTTAAACCAAAAAGTTCTATTTTGGTCTCATCTATCCACAAAACATTTTTCCAATAGCCTTCTGGCTTGTCCACGTGATCTTTAGCAAACTGCAGACGAGCAGCAATGTTCTTTTTGGAGAGCAGTGGCTTTCTCCGTGCAACCCTGCCATGCACACCATTGTTGTTCAGTGTTCTCCTGATGGTGGACTCATGAATTTTAGCCAATGTGAGAGAGGCCTTCAGTTGCTTAGAAGTTACCCTGGGGTCCTTTGTGACCTCGCTGACTATTACACACCTTGTTCTTGGAGTGATCTTTGTTGGTCGACCACTCCTGGGGAGGGTAACAATGGTCTTGAATTTCCTCCATTTGTACACAATCTGTCTGACTGTGGATTGGTGGAGTCCAAACTCTTTAGAGATGGTTTTGTAACCTTTTCCAGCCTGATGCGCATCAACAACGCTTTTTCTGAGGTCCTCAGAAATCTCCTTTGTTCGTGCCATGATACACTTCCACAAACATGTGTTGTGAAGCTCAGACTTTGATAGATCCCTGTTCTTTAAATAAAACAGGGTGCCCACTCACACCTGATTGTCATCCCATTGATTGAAAACACCTGACTCTAATTTCACCTTCAAATTAACTGCTAATCCTAGAGGTTCACATACTTTTGCCACTCACAGATATGTAATATTGGATCATTTCCCTCAATAAATAAATGACCAAGTATAATATTTTTTGTCTCATTTGTTTAACTGAGTTCTCTTTATCTACTTTTAGGGCTTGTGTGAAAATCTGATGATGTTTTAGGTCCTATTTATGCAGAAATATAGAAAATTCTAAAGGGTTCACAAACTTTCGAGCACTACTGTGCATGAAAAATAAAGTGCTTTATACATTGTCAGGTACAATGCACATCATTATTACTTAACTGATTAAAAAAAAAGTTTTGTCTGTGAAAACAGAAATAGATGTCAATTAATACTGTGTTTTCTTTCCAGAGGATGGCAGTACACACAAGAACCTTTCTGTTGATCTAACTAGTAAGCATATAACGTTTAATATAATTCTAGATATCTATGTTTGATTTTGTTTTAACATCAGATTAAAATACACATACGATAATCTGTAATACATTTATAACTATAACACTATATTCGTAAACTATCTCACCTATATATAGCACCTCAAACTTTATTATTTGCCATGAATGTATGTACACCCAACCTGAAAATGTAAAGTATGTTTTGCAGAAATTCAGTTCAACTAAAAAAAAAACTCAAACATATGTCTTCAAAGTACAAAAGAACGAAAACTGACAAAGACTGCATCTTACCCACTGACAAATTCTGTATCTGCTACCATAACTGCATGATTGTCACGTCTTAACACATGTTTGCCCCTTGCTTTACAGTAATATTTACTGTAATATACTGTAAAACGTTTTCTCTGTCTTTGTTTAGATGATAATGTCCCTGAGTCAGCCAGGGAGAGGAAAGACTCAGGTAATCCTTTAGCCATGATAGCATTCATACGTTTTCCTTATAAATTGACAGAAATATACTCACCACTAAGAGTTCAGTGAAAATGAACTGAAGCCGAGCACAGATTTTCAATCAAGGTTTGCAGGCTAATTTTCCCAATATGGCCATTTGAAATAAACCTGAATAAACAATATCATGCCGTGTTACTTTTCACCCTAACCAATATAGTATTATATCCAAGAGACGAGAGTTTTTCTGAACCATCATAGTGCTTTGTTGGAAGCATAGACTTTTCTGCAGGATAAACATTTCCATAAGCCATGGGAAGTTTAAAATGAATAACTGTCCCGTGAGGAAACTTCAGCAAAAAAGAGCATCTAGATTGTGTTTAATAATTATTGTTTAAAAAGAAGCCGCAGTGGGAAAATCCATACTGAACTCCGACGGTAAGTTCAGTTATCTGACTGCCACTGCTCACTATGACTATACAACTGTGCTGTATTTTACTTTAGGTAATATGGGATATCATTGTTTCAATATATACTGTCGTCTTTATCAGGGACTTGCATAACAGCAGTTAAACCTGGCATGAACATTAACTAAGTTAGCACCCAGCTAAATGTTTCTGTCAAGTACTGTTCGGAAAATAGGAAGTATTTAAAGACAAAATGTAGGGAAAAAAAATAAGGCAGATACCAATCTATAAGAATTAAGAAGCTGAATTAACCATTAAAAACTCACTGCTATTTAATGAGGATGAAAACCCCTGAAAGTGCTGATGCTGTTCTCTATTGAGGAGAATCACTCAAATTCACCACAGAGCACATGGACTCTTTCATTAACATAAAAAACATTCATTCTGTAAAATCTGCCAAAGATAGATTCCAAAGGTAGTTCAGCACCTCCTGGTGTGTGCACATGCCCTTGTCACTATTACTGACACATTTTGTTCTGATCAGGTATTTTAAAATCGTATTTTAGGAGCTGGCTAGTTATAAGGTTGCATTTGACATTGTATATCAAGGACCACAATGGAAATAAGTTAATGATTTTATTGTGCTATCCGTGACAAAGATGCTAAGATGTCATTTTTATTTGCATTGTTAAAACTAAACAAAACAAAACATTAAAAGGTTCTGTGCATTCTTCCAGTGGTCTGAGGTGCAACATTCCTAGTTTCACAACTAGAGTTGCCACTAGTAGTATCCTAGCCAGATGTAGGATGTCTTCATTTGGGAGATTTTATGACTGGATGGCTCTGTCTTCCATTAAGAAGGCTCACATGGCACCAAGGTCCAGCCTCATATGATTGAAGGGCATGGTTTGATAACAATAAAACAATATATTATAACAGACAAATAAATGTCTGATGGCAGACAAGGTCTACTAAAGGTAGCCTGTTGCCCTGAAAGTATAGTTTGTATTTAGGACAAAAGGAGGCAATGATCCAGCTGGGCCTGTGAGCTAAAGACTGATTTGCAAAAAGATGACAGGTCAAACCCATCCATCCATTGTCCGTAACCACTTATCCTGTGCAGGGTCATGGGCAAGCTGGAGCCTATCCCAGCTGACTATGGGCAAGAGGCGGGGTACACCCTGGACAAGTCACCAAATCATCACAAGGCTGACACATAGAGACAAACAACCATTCACACTCACACCTACGGTCAATTTAGAGCCACCAATTAGCCTAACCTGCATGTCTTTGGACTGTGGGGGAAACTGGAGCACCCAGAGGAAACCCATGGAGAACATGCAAACTCCACACAGAAAGGCCCCCCCATTGGCCACTGGGCTCTAACCCAAAACCTTCTTGCTGTGAGGCAACAGTGCTAACCACTACACCACCGTGCTGCCCCCACAGCTCAAACCATGAGGTTTTATTCAACTTTCTTTCTTGTTCAGAAAAGGTATGGTTGTTTTTCATTCAGTTCTAGGTCTGAAGGAATCAGTTCCTGAAGACCCTCCTGTTTTATATCCTAAGGCTGACAGGCAAGCAGCAACAGAACTGGTTCACAGAACTTGACAATACTTGTTTTCCTGTTTTCACTGCCTCAGACCATTAGATGTTTCTTAATGTTTGCCTTCCAAGAACAGACATTCAAAGTCCTGATTTGGTCTCTCCCTGGCCAAAGACAGGGAAGTAGTCCAAGCATGGGCTTACTGGCAATGAAGAGTATTCCTAGCAGAAGGATTCTGGTTGGGAACAGTGCCCCACCAGAAAGTGATAAACAGATAATCAGTAGTGTGGTGCCAATATGTAAGGACAGAAAACATCAACCAGCTGGAATTGATGGTCCTCAAATCCATCTTATCAGTTTGGAGATGTCATCACATGTTGGCTTAATTTTAGTCAGAAATCAAGCACCATGGTGGCACAAGGTCAAATGGCTCTTTCCACATTGGACAGCATCTCTTCAGCCCATACTCACTGAGAGCAAGTCATCTGGGCCAGGGCTATACGATGGTGCAATGGATGCATGAATAAATAGTGAACCACAGGATCACTAGTGCCAAGTCAGCACATTGCCAGAAGTAGTTGTCTTTTTGCAGAGCAGAACAGAATGCTGGGACAGGATGTTCTGGCTCATGACTTGCCTCACCACTTGTTATATGCCTTTACTCCTCTAACAGTTATTCTTCCCATGCTGGACAGGGTTCATGAACTAGTCTTGTCTGTAACCTTCAAGATAACTGGCAATACTACTGACCAGCTATTTTCTCGCTGTCAAAACACCCTGGGGGCTTCCTTGCCAAAAGATCTGCTGTCCCAAACAGATGGAGAGATTTGGCATGCTTAGCCAGGTCAATTTTGTTTGTGGGTCAGGCCCCTCAGACTGTATCATCTGAGGACTGAAACCTAGCATGACAGGAAACATTTCTCAATGCAAAAGTACCTTGTATACCCTTAAGTGGAAGTTGTTCTACAAAATGTTCATAATTGTCTAGACCTGGAGAATTGAGGATTCTTTAGGGACTGTTAAATTTCCCAATAAAGGTGTATATGGCAGACATCACAGCACACCACAACTGGAAGATCTATACATTTGTACATATGAACATAAGAAGGTATCCAGGTGATTCTTACTGCCCTTGGCTCTCGTGTGATAAAATATAGTAGCAAATACAGACCATATTGCTTGTTCTCTGATATTAACCAGTTTGCCTGGGGAAGGTAAAGGCGTTGTGTAGGTTTGTGGGTCTTGATGATGGTACAGTATAGTATGCACTGTATTTGTGTTTGTGTATTGTGTTTTTGTTTTGCAGAAAAAAAAAACCTCTTTCTGGGCGTCTTTTATAGTTATGGATGGCTTTAGAAATGTTACAGTTTATATCTCCACAGATTTTGCTGTGCTTATTTTTTTGTGCTAATAATGTTTCTCTTCTCCCCCCCTTTTCACAGGTTTATTATTGTTGCTAATATCTTTATGCTTTCCATGTTGCTAAATGCTGTGTTATCAGCTGGCAGCTGTGTGTATGTGTGCGTCTGTATATTGGTGTGTGTGTGTGTGTGTGTGTGTGTGTGTGTGTGTGTGTGTGTGTGTGTGTGAGAGAGAAATTGAGTATATTTTGTGAGCAAGTTTGAGAAGATCTTTGTGTGTGATTGCGGCTAGAGATAATGAGATGAGATGAGATTTGGTGATTATGATGTTCTGCCCTTTTTTGCAGTGTGGTCCCTGGGAGAGGGACAGCCTCCTGAGGAGATTGACAAGCAGGTGGAAAATCCACCTCTGTCTACCTTACTAATTGAGAAACCCCAAGGTGGCTCCATCCAAGTAGGTTGGTAAATGCCACACTTCTACGCGTGACTATATTAAAACAAAGGGTAACTATTTAATGACCATAAATACACTCCATTAAGTTACTGTAAGTTGTGCTGCCAGATGTTAGTCACTCAAGCCCAGACATCTGAGAAAATCAAGGAGAACATCAACACTCCTGTTCTACAGTAATGAGTTGAAATGTGAAATGTTGAAATTATAGAGCAGTCAGTGAAGTTTTCAGACCAATTTTGGAGTGGGTCAGCGGGTACAACAGGCAGTAAGCATGGGGCCATTGGTGAATACTAAAATATGACTTTTGCATTGGTAATTGTTAAATTGAGGAAGCTATGGTTTAAAAGTTAGAGAAGCAGCTTTGGGACCAAAAGGTCACCAGTTCAATTCCATAGACCATCAGGAATGGCTGAAGTACCCTTGAGCAAGCCACCTAACCTCCAACTGCTCCCTGGGCTGGCCATTGCTGCAGGTATGTCAGGGTCCTGTTGTGTGTTGCTCTGGATAAGAGCGTCTGCTAAATGCCTGTAATGTAATATGACATGGTTTAAAGTTTGAGGACCAATTAGGGGTTTAAGAAAGACAACAAAAATGCTTACAGGAACTTCCCATCTCATCTATGTTCAGAGTTAACTCAATAATGTCATCTGTTTTAAAGGTGGAGACATTACCTTTATTGCAAAGGTAGAGGCAAAGGATTTGCTTCGTAAGCCAACAGTCAAGTGGTTCAAAGGGAAATGGATGGATCTCGCCAGCAAGACGGGAAAACACCTACAGCTGAAGGAAAGTTTTGACCGCATCACTAAGGTAATGCATACAGTATATATATATCAACAAAATTAGTAAAAATTAATAAGAAACAATAAATAGTTTCCACTTCTACTGAGTGAAGTTTGGACTACTTGCTCCACAGATTCACACGTTTGAGATGCATATCATTAAGGCTAAGGAGAATTATGGTGGGAATTACAGATGTGAGGTCACTTATAAGGATAAGTTTGACAGCTGCTCATTTGACCTCGAGGTCAAAGGTTTGTCTTGTCTGTCATGTTGGTCTGTAAAAGTCTCCTGAGACAATTGTTCTGGAGCATGTAGTGTTGAAAGTATTCACAATATTGCTTTTACAGATGTTCCAGAGACTCAGAGCATTGACATTCGTTCAGCCTTCAAACGAAGGTAACCAGATGCCCTTTATATGAGTTCAGCATAGCAATGAACTACATATATAGGCAAGGAGAATACACAATTGTGGTTTAATTGTGTGTTATGTGATATCATTCCTTAATTAGATACAAGGTGATAATGGAGTCTGATTGTTTGAATTACAGTGGTGCTTGAAAGTTTGTGAACCCTTTTAGAATTTTCTATATTTCTGCATAAACAGGACCTAAAACATCATCAGATTTTCATACAAGTCCTAAAAGTAGATACAGAGAACCCAGTTAAACAAATGAGACAAAAATATTATACTTGGTCATTTATTTATTGAGGAAAATGATCCAATATTACATATCTGTGAGTGGCAAAAGTATGTGAACCTTTGCTTTCAGTATCTGGCGTGACCCCTTGTGCAGCAATAACTGCAACTAAATGTTTCCGGTAACTGTTGATCAGTCCTGAACACCGGCTTGGAGGAATTTTAGCCCATTCCTCCGTACAGAACAGCTTCAACTCTGGGATGTTGGTGGGTTTCCTCACATGAACTGCTCGCTTCAGGTCCTTCCACAACATTTCGATTGGATTAAGGTCAGGACTTTGACTTGGCCATTCCAAAACATTAACTTTATTCTTCTTTAACCATTCTTTGGTAGAATGACTTGTGTGCTTAGGGTTGTTGTCTTGCTGCATGACCCACCTTCTCTTGAGATTCAGTTCATGGACAGATGTCCTGACATTTTCCTTTAGAATTCGCTGGTATAATTCAGAATTCATTGTTCCATCAATGATGGCAAGCCGTCCTGGCCCAGATGCAGCAAAACAGGCCCAAACCATGATACTACCACCACCATGTTTCACAGATGGGATAAGGTTCTTATGCTGGAATGCAGTGTTTTCCTTTCTCCAAACATAACGCTCCTCATTTAAACCAGAAAGTTCTATTTTGGTCTCATCTGTCCACAAAACATTTTTCTAAAAGCCTTCTGGCTTGTCCACGTGATCTTTAGCAAACTGCAGACGTGCAGCAATGTTCTTTTTGGAGAGCAGTGGTTTACTCTTTGCAACCCTGCTATGCACATCATTGTTGTTCAAGGTTCTCCTGATGGTGGACTCATGAACATTAACATTAGCCAGTGTGAGCGAGGCCTTCAGTTGCTTAGAAGTTACCCTGGGGTCCTTTGTGACCTCGCCGACTATTACACGCCTTGTTCTTGAAGTGATCTTTGTTGGTCGACCACTCCTGGGGAGGGTAACAATGGTCTTGAGTTTCCTCCCTTTGTACACAATCTGTCTGACTGTGACTTGGTGGAGTCCAAACTCTTTAGAGATGGTTTTGTAACCTTTTCCAGCCTGATGGGCATCAACAACACTTTTTCTGAGGTCCTCATATTTCATCATGTTCGTGCCATGATACACTTCCACAAACATGTGTTGTGAAGATCAGACTTTGATAGATCCCTGTTCTTAAATAAAACAGGGTGCCCACTCACACCTGATTGTCATCCCATTGATTGAAAACACCTGACTCTAATTTCACCTTCAAATTAACTGCTAGTCCTAGAGGTTCACTTACTTTTGCCACTCACAGATATGTAACATTGGATCATTTTCCTCAAGAAATAAATGACCAAGTATAATGTTTTTGTCTCATTTGTTTAACTGGGTTATCTTTATCTACTTTTAGGACTTGTGTGAAAATCTGATGATGTTTTAGGTCCTATTTATGCATAAATATCGAAAATTCTAAAGGGTTAACAAACTTTCGAGCATCACTGTATGAGGAAAAGAACCTAATTTAATGTCAGACTGTATATGTGGTAAATACATGCTTGTGCACCATTTTCTGCATCATTGTCTGACACTGTTGATAAAAGTAGTGTTCATGTAACTGTGCTTCTTCTCAGGCAAGATGATATCTATGGTTTAATTGTTTAAAATGGACGTCTCACCCTGTACTACTGTCAAACCAATATCATGACATGGTTTGGCTAAGTCATGGATTACCATGTTGACTATTAACCTGAATCCAACAACCAAACCAACAAAATGTCCAGTCTAATGTGTTGATCATTTCAAGGCCATTGCTTGCATTTCAACATTTTTTGCAATGTGCCCAAAAGCAACGTACACTTATCGTTCTCACAAAAATCCTGCATGAAAAGGCTAATGTGAGAAGGCAGTCATGGGTCTCTTGGGAAAAATGTATGCACCCTGTGCAAAAAAACAGTTCGCTCAAAGCGAAAGGCTTTTTTGTTAACCTCAGTTGTGCATTTGCTTGTTGCTAATGCATAGCTTGGAGGTAGAGGCCTGGGTTGCGTTGTTTTTTTATTCAAGTGTTTGTGATTGTGTAATTGAATTTCCATTAATCTCTTCTTGTTAAAAACAGCAGTGAAGGCCAGGAGGATGCAGGGGAGCTTGACTTTAGTGGGCTTCTTAAACATAGGTAAGAACTATAGCCCGTTCTTCAGGGGACCAAGTCGTTCTCTCTCTCTCTCTCTCTCTCTCTCTCTCTCTCTCTCTCTCTCTCTCTCTCTCCTTTTTTTTCTTTTTTTAAAGCCCTAGCTAGTCTGTCATCTGAATTGGTTGTTTTAGTCATTTCCAACATGTTTATGCATTGTATATGTCCTATAATGGTTTGAAAAATATGTTGTGCATACTCCCATTATTGCTAGATACTGTGAAAGTTTAGCCAGTGTACATGAATCACATCATTTAAGAGAAAAAAACTTTTTTTTTCTCCGTTAAAAAAGTTGTTTAGGGTTTGCTTTTGTGCTCTGCTCTTCAGTAAATAGCACAAAAGTAACTCAATAAAATTCCACATTTATTTTGGCTTGTCTCTTCTTCTTTCCCACACATTCAGAAACACCAGGTTAGTACAGAAAGTAGGTAATTAAATTAGACCTTACTGCCGGTAAGTACTGTAATCCCATAGTTTATCCAGCATGGACAAGCAAGAGTGTTGGTTTACTGTAGTCTGGTAACACTTCATTTAAAGGCAGCATTCATTAAAGTTCCAGAAATACTCGGAAATCATGGAAATTGCCCTTTGTGTTTTAAATATAAACTTTGAAAGGCCCAACCAGGAAGTGCCAAAACAGCACAGGACTCTTATTAGAGTTTAACCCCTTACACATTCAGGATCCATCTCCAGGTCCAGTGTCTTATTAGTTTCACAGTAGTTACTTGATAAAATTATTTAAGATGAAGAACTGAATGATGATAAGATTGGACTTTTCAAATGAGACTCTTAAATAAAAAGGCATCCTAAAATATAATTACTAGACTGACATTAGCTCATTGAGAAGAATGGATTATGACACTGATCCATGAGAAGTGTAACTTCTGTAAGTTGCGACTTCCCAGCAAGGTTACTCTAGTATTAAAAGGAGAGCATCAATTCAAAAATTGGACCAAAGGGCACAATTTTCCAGTGATTTATGCGAAGTTGGTGGATCATTTATAAATGAATCTGCAAAATAGTGTTACCACTGCATTGAAGCATCTTCTAAATGCAAATGAATACATTATACAATTGCAAATGTGCCTGTCAGTGCTCTGTACTACATGTCTGTATCGATGCAGACCTGAAACACATTAGAGGAAATGAAATGAAATCAATCATTTCATGCTGTTTCCCTCAGATCTTTCAGACATTCTGAACAATGTCTGTGAATGTAAGGCCTGACTGACATAGACTAGTGATGACTAACCGAACTTTTTACATCCTATAACACATCCTAAATAAAAATATTATAACAACTCTATTAATCTTTAATAAACACTCACCTCTCATTCCAAGACATCAATAACTTTTACTAATTCAAGACACCTGCATAGGGACTGGCCTTTATAACAACATAGCAAAGAAAAAGTTTCATAAACTGAAACCAGTGTTACCGCTCATGTTATGATGCTTGAAGCTATACGGCCTTTCGATTTCATAAAATCGGTGAAATTTAGTTCACTCTGAAATTTGGTCACTGTGATATAGGTTTATTTCTGTAATATCTCATAAAATATCAGGCCATTCTGTGGCCGGGAAGTTATTTAATGTCAGGAGATTCCCAAGCAAATAATGTGCAGGAAATCGCTTGCTTTGCGCAGTCAAGCAGACAGAGGAAGTCCGTGTGTGCATGTGCAGGTTTACCTGCTTCTTCTTCTTTTCTTTCTTTTGGGTTTTACGGCAGCTGGTATCCAGTGTTGCATTACTGCCATTTATAGGTTTACCTTGACCGTGCACTGACAGTTCCATCATTCTGTCGCTAAACGAACAGCCGATCACACCGAGGTGCTCGCTGACCACCAATATTTATTAGTTTGGTCCTGCGTTTCCTTTCCTTCACAACATAACGTCTTTTCTTCTCACTTTGCGTTACTGTAGTCGGTCTTTCACGTTTCATTCGCACACATGTCCTCCGTTTTCCTCTCCTGTTTCAAATTTGTATCCCACAATGCCTTGCACGAACGGGGAAAGCCCACCATGCAGTGCATGATGTAGTATCTTGTATTGGGTCATGGTGAAGCAGGAAAAAATAGCGGAGAATTTAGGGCCACGTGGCCCTAAATTCATTCATTGTTCTATTTAAAAAAAAAAAACTAATAAAATTGGAAATCTGTGATTTTGAATTCAGTAGCTTTCGGTCCACTAAACAAAAATAATTGGGTGTCTTGTAAAATTCTTTTTATGACCTACACTTGAAAAATCTGAAAGGCAGTCTAGCTTTAAAGTGTCGTGTTTGAAATGATAGGTTTGACCTTCACAGAACAGTCTTTCTATGAAATAATGAATATTATTTTTCAATGAATATTCAATAATTTTGCCTTTACTACTGACAAATTCCATGTATCAACTTCATTGAGAACGGGTTTGTTAAATTGCTTTCATTCTTTTTACTATTTAAAAATCATGAGCTGCATAACAAATCCCTGCCCTGACTTTTTTTTATATATATCATTGATACATCTCTTGCATAATATAACTCTATAAGCCAGTAGCTTCAACCTTTATTTCTCATGGCCGTCTCTTTGTGTAACATGTGCAGAGGAACTACAGTGGAAATTGTAGTGAAACCAACTGTTACTATGAAGTAATCTTTAGCAATAAATAGCAATCACGCTGTTTACCTACTCTAAATGATATGCATCTCAGTTAGCATCGTAATTAGTAAACATCCTGGTTCTTGAGCACATGTTGATCCTGGTGGTAAGAGCTGAACTGATAGGATTTCTGTGCTCTGTGGTGTCAGAGAGCACAAACAGGAGGAGGTACCAGAGGTGGATGTCTGGGAGATCCTGAAAAACGCCCGACCAGATGAGTATGAAAGGATTGCCTTTATGTATGGCATCACGGACCTCCGCGGTCTGCTAAGAAGGCTGAAGAAGACGAAAAAAGAGGAGAAGAAGAGTGAAGGTGCTCCAGAGTTTCACTAGTGGACTGAATTCCAGAATTGCTGAACTGAATGTAATTTTATCACTTTACTGTTTCTTATAGCCTTTGCCAAGAGGTTAGAACCTGCATACCAGGTGGACAAAGGAGGGAAGGTACGATTAATCGTTGACCTGGCTGACCCAACTGTTGAACTGAAATGGTACAAGAATGGCCAAGAGATTCGTCCAACTCCAAAGTAGGCAAAACTTTTTTTCAAGGATTCATTCTTTTGCCTCAATCTTTCAACAAATGGTGATTTTTTTTTCACAAATGCATTCTAATGTTCTCTCAGGAAATGTATTTCATTTGTGGTATGGTTTTTATGGGGCTTTATCTGGATTTTGTGGTTCTGCAGGATCCATATGTAATGGCTCTTGATATTCAGTCATATATATATTACCAACCTCTTCAACTGTTTTGTATTCTGCAAAGGTGCTATTGCTGTTAGCATTGTAAAGATTCTTGAACACAGTACAAACATTCATCCAAATAGACCAATTGTCTGATTTATTTCAGGAACAGATCTGTATGTCTTTTACTATTCTAGCATTTCACTACCTACTATTGTGATTTACTGGTATGACTGTGGCACATACCAGTTAATTAACCAGAAGTGTACCTTTAAACCCACAGAAGCTACGGATAATACTATGATACAAAAATTGTGAAAACGTTTAGCCGAGGGTTTTAGAGACGAGAGTATGTGATGTTTTCTGGGATTCACAGAAACACCTTTCACAAACAGGTTGTTCAAATCCAGACTAACTAAAGCCATCTGAGCAGTGAGTGCAGACTTGTGTTTTTTAAATATCTGATGTTAAGTGGCCCTGGATTTCTTGCTTTTAACAAGCCCCCACAACCTCTTTCTTACCATGAGCTAGCCTAGCGGTTAGCATGTCCACCTCTCGATCGGGAGATCACAAGTTCTACAACCCCGATTCCAAAAAAGTTGGGACAAAGTACAAATTGTAAATAAAAACAGAATGCAATAATTTACAAATCTCAAAAACTGATATTGTATTCACAATAGAACATAGACAACATATCAAATGTCGAAAGTGAGACATTTTGAAATTTCATGCCAAATATTGGCTCATTTGAAATTTCATGACAGCAACACATCTCAAAAAAGTTGGGACGGGGCAATAAGAGGCTGGAAAAGTTAAAGGTACAAAAAAGGAACAGCTGGAGGACCAAATTGCAACTCATTAGGTCAATTGGCAATAGGTCATTAACATGACTGGGTATAAAAAGAGCATCTTGGAGTGGCAACGGATCTCAGAAGTAAAGATGGGAAGAGGATCACCAATCCCCCTAATTCTGCGCCGACAAATAGTGGAGCAATATCAGAAAGGAGTTCGACAGTGTAAAATTGCAAAGAATTTGAATATATCATCATCTACAGTGCATAATATCATCAAAAGATTCAGAGAATCTGGAAGAATCTCTGTGCGTAAGGGTCAAGGCCGGAAAACCATACTGGATGCCCGTGATCTTCGGGCCCTTAGACGACACTGCATCACATACAGGCATGCTTCTGTATTGGAAATCACAAAATGGACTCAGGAATATTTCCAGAGAACATTATCTATGAACACAATTCACCGTGCCATCCGCCGTTGCCAGCTAAAACTCTATAGTTCAAAGAAGAAGCCGTATCTAAACGTGATCCAGAAGTGCAGATGTCTTCTCTGGGCCAAGGCTCATTTAAAATGGACTGTGGCAAAGTGGACAACTGTTCTGTGGTCAGACGAATCAAAATTTGAAGTTCTTTATGGAAATCAGGGACGCCGTGTCATTCGAACTGAAGAGGAGAAGGACGACCCAAGTTGTTATCAGCACTCAGTTCAGAAGCCTGCATCTCTGATTGTATGGGGTTGCATTAGTGCGTGTGGCATGGGCAGCTTACACATCTGGAAAGACACCATCAATGCTGAAAGGTATATCCAAGTTCTACAGCAACATATGCTCCCATCCAGACGATGTCTCTTTCAGGGAAGACCTTGCATTTTCCAACATGACAATGCCAAACCACATACTGCATCAATTACAGCATCATGGCTGCATAGAAGAAGGGTCCGGGTACTGAACTGGCCAGCCTGCAGTCCAGATCTTTCACCCATAGAAAACATTTGGCGCATTATAAAACGGAAGATACGACAAAAAAGACCTAAGACAGTTGAGCAACTAGAATCCTACATTAGACAAGAATGGGTTTACATTCCTATCCCTAAACTTGAGCAACTTGTCTCCTCGGTCCCCAGATGTTTACAGACTGTTGTAAAGAGAAAAGGGGATGTCTCACAGTGGTAAACATGGCCTTGTCCCAACTTTTTTGAGATGTGTTGTTGTCATGAAATTTAAAATCACCTAATTTTTCTCTTTAAATGATACATTTTCTCAGTTTAAACATTTGATATGTCATCTATGTTCTATTGTGAATAAAATATGGAATTTTGAAACTTCCACATCATTGCATTCCGTTTTTATTTGCAATTTGTACTTTGTCCCAACTTTTTTGGAATTGGGGTTGTACTTGTAGTTGGGTCATACCAAAGACCATCATAAAAATGGTACCTACTACCATCTGGCAAGGCATGCTGCAATATAGATGTGAGTGGGGAGTCAAACTCTCACGGTTACCAGAGGACTAGCCCTCCCACTGTAACCCTAGCTGTATAGGCAAGGGGCTGAGGGCTATTGCTGGGTTTCAGTCACGTGACTTTTCTTAGCAGTTTTACCAGAAGTGAAATAGCTGGTGGTCTAAACGGCTACCGTAGTGCAAACAACTAGCAATAACTTATCAGAGTATGCTCATAATCTAGAAGCCACTGCTTGCTTTAGATATATTCAGAAGATTGCTATGTGCAATGGAATCGACCCCTACAGTCTGGGAAAGAAGGATTTGTCATACAATCTCAAAAACTACCGTTCAGTCGAGTTCCCTGACATCTCGAACTATCTGGTGTTGCAGACGTCCTTCTACACCGCAAAACAGATGAAAGCGTGGAAGAGTATAGAAGCTTACAACTTTTTTGTATGTGGCTGGGTAAAGGACCTCGGTATCAAGTCGCTGCTGAATGAATCCTGTATTGTTTTTGCCCGTGTAAGTATGTTTTTTAAGCTTTTCTTTCACGTCTTAACAACGAAGCACTGCAAGTTGAAGTGTAAACAAACAACAATTCACTTGATTCTCACTTGTGTTCATGCTTATCACTCAGGTAAATCATTCACAAAGATAATCAGAAACCCCTTTAAAGACCTGGATTTTAGTTAAACAAGACGGAGAAGTGATCACGGCACATTGTAACTGTACGGCTGGGGAAGAATTTTGTTGTGACCTTCATGCATATGGACTTTGTGAAGAGGAAACAAAGAAACAGCTGGGGACTTTAGCAATTCGTGACTAAAAAAGTACCATAAAATAATGACACATAGCAAGAAAAGCACTTGGAAAACACTAAAGACATAGCTGAGAGGGATATACAAACCTTTCACCAAGTGATCACTGCAAACTTGAGCATGCTTCGACTCGGCTCCCTTCAATTTCAGTGAGAGGTTCAAAAGCCACCTTTCTCGACATGTCTTTGTGAAATCCTGTGTTCATTCACCCTTTTTTATTAGTTCACAGGGAACCCTGAAGAAACTTTTATCTGTTTCACAGTTTGATCGATTTGAACAACCTACCGTAAAACAACGCAAGTGTAAGGCAT
The DNA here is from genome assembly GCF_027579695.1 of Neoarius graeffei. Lineage (NCBI taxonomy): Eukaryota > Metazoa > Chordata > Actinopteri > Siluriformes > Ariidae > Neoarius > Neoarius graeffei. The sequence goes on from NC_083570.1 coordinate 44,537,902, forward strand.
TTTTCATGCAAGCAATGCACCTTCTCCATACAAACGCTTTGTCAGCTGAGCTTTGGTAGACCACCAGCTAAAGCTTTGAATAACTAACGAGGCGGATGTGATGTCACGTGAAACCCAGCAATAGAAGCGGAGATCAGCGGCGCCCAATGCGCCTTAAGGGCCTGGTTAGTACTGGGATGGGAGACTGCCTGGGAAGACCAGGTCCTGGCATGGGAGGGACTTTGACTTTGGCAACCTCTTTTTTAAATATAAAATGACATCTTTGTGCCCTTCTGTCCTGTCTCTTTCTGCCTGTTTTACCATGGCACTTTCCCCGATGCACCATAACCTCCACCTCTTCCCTCCTGTGATGCGGCTCCATTCGGACTCCTCATTCACTCTTAAGTAATAGGAAGTAAGTTTTCAAATCTGTAAGCCTTTAATTATTTGCTAACATCTACTCTGACAATGTTGATCCTGGAAAGCAGTAACCGTTTCATACTTATGCCTATTGAACTATATATTAAACAGAGCGCCTTAACTCAATTAAAAACAAAACAATTTTATTAGCTGTATGAAAAATACTGTGATAGAATTCATAGAGAAGGTTGTCATGTATAACATTCATGACGTCTTTCATTCAGATTTAGGTTTCATCAAAGTATTTAGACAGTGCTGGTTAAAGTGATAAATGACCATGTCAAGTCATGAGGTCTCAGGAAGTTTTTCCTTGCCGCTGTCACCTCTAGCTTGCTCAGTAATGATAAGTCTAAATCTATATCTATATTCAGATTTCTGTTTTGTGACAGTGCTCACTAAAATCTGCATGATTTATGTTTTTTTAAGGTGTTGAGACACCAAACTATCTATTTAGTTTATACCCCGTCATTACACACACTTGTTTATTGTTGTTAATTAAAGACTTCTAGAGAAAAATCTGATTAATTAGCATGTTTGTCTACATGCTGTTGTTTTTACCTATTAAGTAAATCATTCATATAATTTACTAATACTAAAGAACAGTTATACAATCTTTATTGAGAAATATACCTTGTAATGTTTTTACTAATGTTAAATAATACAAAAAAACCCATAAAATAAAAACAGTGAATAATATTTATAACATATTAACATAAAACATTCTCATGCTCTATATTACAATCCCCTAATTAGAATCACAGTAGTTTAGCTTTAGACAAAAATGAAATATTGTGTTTACTTCAATTTAAAGCTCTTCATAATTAACATTAAATACATTGAGCAGCTTTTCAGGTAAACTTTCAGTACTTTACTGACTAATGGGTTTTGCACAGGTTTATCTTTGAGCACAAGGGCACACAGAGGATCATGGTTATCAATAACTGTCAGCTGAGTGATGATGCTGCCTATTCAGTGGTAGCTGGAGATGAGAAATGTACTACTGAACTGTTTGTGAAAGGTAAATTCTCTTACACATTAGTGCTCTTTTGCGTCTTTTCATTCTGTGAGTGTCATCTTGTAAAAGATACAAATATACGCTGTGAAGTGTTGTATGTATATAGTAAAGACTGTACGGTCTTAGTATCTATGTAAATGTTAAAAGGAACCATTGATACATTTTAATGCCTCATTCTGACCCTTTGTGCAGTGTTACCAGTGAACATTGTTAAAGAGCTGGAAGCTGTAAAGACTACGGTCAATGAACGAATCGAGCTAGAGTGTGAAGTTTCAGAAGAAGGAGCACAAGTTAAATGGTGTGTTTCTGTACCTTTGTGTAAAAAAAATTAATTATGTCTTTCATTCAGATTTATGCTTCATCAAAGTATTTAGACAGTATTGGTTAAAGTGATAAATGACCATGTCAGGTCATGAGGTCTAACGTAGAGGTGGTGATAATGTTGAGGTGGTATGTATATACATATAACTTTCCCAATCCATTGTGACAGGATGAAGAATGGGGTGGAGGTTCCTACTGGGGTTCGTTCAAGATATCGTGTAAAGTCTGAAGGCACAAAGCACTGGCTGATTATAGATGATGCCATGAAAGAGGACACAGGCACTTATTCCATCATGGCAACTGGGGGTACCAGTGAGGCCCATGTCCAAGTGGACTGTGAGCACAATTCATTTCTGTTTCTTATATATATATATATATATATATATATATATATATATATATATATATATATATATAGGTCAAGTTCTATTGCTACTAAACCAAACTAAACTCAAAAGTTGTTCCATTAGTTAAACACTGCGCTACAGAAAACATTTTCTTCTCTTCTCTTCTCTTTCTCTCTTCCACTTCCACTCCATGTTTTCGGTACAGTGAAGCCACTGAAGATCCTGCAAGATCTACAAGACATGACAGTCCGTCTGGGGCAGCCACTCAAGCTACAATGTGAAATCTTACCCATAAATGTTCCTGGGCGCTGGTACAGAAACGGCCAGCTTATCCAGTCCAGTGATCGCATCAACATCATCCATAGAGCCAAGTACAGTCAAGCACCCAGTTCTTACTCCTTCACCATGCATTAAATCTTTGTTTACACTCCTACACACATCATTCTTTATTATCTGGTCAAAAATACCAATATTCACCACACTCACACACTAAAGTATTCATACTTTCAATTTTGGCCTGAAGGACCCACAGGATGGAAATTGAGAGCTGCACCCTACATGATGCTGGAGACTATACTTTTGTACCTGAAGGGTACACACAAAGCCTTAGTGCCAAGATCCACATAATAGGTACCAAATTCTGTTATTTCTTTATTAGTAAATTCTTAACAAATTACTGAAAGCTTGTTTTACTTATTTATTGAAAGACTGAGGTTAACTAAGGAGTGTACATCGAGAGTTGCTGACTGGAGTTTCTGGTGGATGTTTCTGGAGAACCTACTACAAATGATCACTAACCACGGTGAAGATTATGTTTGTTTTTATTTCAGATCCCCCTAAAGTGCATTTGGATGCTCTGAATGCTCCAGATAACACTATCACAATTGTGGCTGGTAACAAGTTGCGTTTGGAGATCCCCATCACTGGAGAGCCTGTACCCAGAGTGGTGTGGATGAAAGGAGAGCGGGTAAGAGGAGCTGGAGTGTTGACAGAGGGCTGAGTGCTGACTTGAAGAGTATAGTGATTTTTAAGAACAAGCCAAAATGTGTTTCTAAAATGTCATGGTGGGTGTCAGAAAGGGGAAAAGTGTCCATAAACACATTCATTTTTTGTGCATACTGTCAAATCAGTGTCATGTATGCACCTGTCAACACTCAGGACTCAAATTCCCAGAATTCACAACGGCCTTCAAATATGGCTGCCATGGACGATGCCACCCATCCTACACTTCATTGCTCACAGTCCCCTGATTACACATACCTGTACATAATCACCACAGCACACTACTTAAGCACACTCACTTAACTAATTTGGCTACCATTGGTTTGACTTTACCATGCCTTTGTAGTTTGTACTGATTTCCTGGTTTTGAATTTGCCTGTGCTCTGGTTTCTTGCCTTTGTGTCTTGCCTGTTTCTGGTTTTGCTTAATGTTTTGGATATATTTGCCTGAATAAACTCATTTTACTGCATCCATCTGCTCACCTGCCAATTGGATACCTTTACAAACTAACAGAAGTAGCAATGAAGTTGCCGTACTAAGAATTAGCTCGTTGGCTAGCTAGCATGCCTAATTTATTGCTTTAACAAACCTACATAGTTCACTTAAAAATCTACGTCAAGAAACTAACCAGCTAAAACAATATAGCTACGTCATATTTTTACCTGGGAGTTACCTAATAGACATGTTTAGTTAGCCAACTTTGCTCAAATAACAAGCAAGTTTTTGTCATCTGGTTGGCTTTCAGTGCCTCAATGTCCTTGATGTTGTAACGGTTAAACATTTATGTCTTGAATGTGTCTAGAAACAACACAATTTTAAGCATTAAGAGACTTGTATGCCTCCAGTTTCTCTCTAGTTTAAACACTCAGAGTTCCTAAGAAATGTGTACATATTCCTGAGCATCACAGATTAGACCACTACTTAGCATGATTTAGCCACTTACAGGACACCAAGCCATGCGGATCTTCTGGAGTGACACCATCTGAAAGCATTAGTTTAGTTGAATATTACTAATCCACAATAAGTGGACAACATTTTGGTGAATAAAATTCTTGATAGATTCTTCAGTCAGATTATAACAAATTCTAAGTAGCATCATGTTGCTAAGCTACTTGGGTCTTTTTGCAACCAACACATCTCTTTTTGTTTACAGACACCAAAGGTCTGAGTCTATCGGACCGAGACTTTGGGCAGCAAAAGTAAAATAAATAAAACTGTGAGTCCATTCCCATTGTACTTGTCTACAGGTCATTCTTGAGACAGGGAGTCGAGTTCGTGCAGAAACCTTCTCTGACCACACCAGCCTCACTATTGAAGTCACTGAGAGAGAGGACAGTGGCAACTACAAGATCGTCTTGCAGAATGAAGCAGGAGAGGACACAGGCAGTGTCAAGATTAAGGTTGTGGGTAAGGCTATTAAATAAATACTCTGAAGCATCTGGAATCTGTAGATGTTGGTGGTGGTCTCTAACCATGAAGCTACTGTTGTTAGCTACTAGTGATGGTGAAACAGTCCAAAAGATAGCAGGCTTAGGCTACTTCCTACTGGTTAGAATTTTTTTTTTTAAATTGCTAGCAGGACTACCAAAGTACTTTGTGTATATCTCAGTATGGTTCTTTATGCTCTGTATAACAGTTAAGGTGAGTTCCATATGTTTACTTGTATACTTTGAGTCACTAGCCATCCCCAAGTCTACCCTGTCTTTTTTAAATTTACTTAAGCCCTCAAATCCTTAGTTATCCTTAGTAATTTTCCTGTAGGAAAAAAAAAATTGCAAATGCTTTTACATCAAAGTCAAAAGCCCTTCCCATTCCAGGACCTGATCTTCCCAGGCAGTCTCCTGTCCCAGTACTAATCAGGCAGCTCCGATCTCTGTTTCCATAGCCCTTGGCCTCTCGTCTATTACATAGGTGGGGTTACAAAAGTCCTGTGGTAACCACGAGACTTTAACTCCCTACTTGCATCTGCAATGTGCCATGCTTTGTCAGATGGCAGTATGTAACCTCTGTAAAACTCACAATCTCCTGGTCGAGAGGTGGACACACTAACCACGAGGCCAGCTCATGGTCCAGTATTGTAGTCAAGTCACTAAACCTTGAGTCCGAGTCCAGTCTCGAGCCCCCAGTGTTCAAGTCCGAGTCAAGTCCAAGTCATTAAAAAAAAAATTCATGTCAAGTCCGAGAACAAGACTCCAACTGCACCATTTAATGGTAGCTGTTTCAACGCCATTAACATTAGTTTGTTCCTGAACACGACGTATGAACAGGTGAATGTGCTTCTCTTTATCAGGGAGTGTGAAGTATTCTATCAGAGATGGTTGGGAGACGGATGTAAGTGCAGAAGGTGTGTTTATTAATACAAGTGAAGGCAGGTAAACAATCCAGAACGGCAGGCAAAATCATAAAATGGTGAAACAGGCAATAGGTCAAGTGAGGCACAAACAGGCTATCGTAGACTCGGCAGAATCAAAGACAAGAAACAGGAAATCAGGAAACCAAACAAGGAAATAAGGCTCGGTAATGTGTCAGCAACGCAACTCAATACTTCGCAAAATAAGTGTGTTTTCACAGTTTTTATATAGACATGCTGATTGCGCCTTAATCCTATGCAGGTGCGAATTGTTTACGGCACATGTGCGAGAGTCCACTTGGCGTGCGCACTGTCTGGAGCGCACCCGAGAGTCTATTTGATGCATGCACCAAGGCACACAGGTGTGACACTCTTGCATGAAATCAGTATAAAATTAATGTAGTTTTAAATATCTTATGCCAAATTATTATGGGATATTACAAAAAAATTAAGAAAAAATCCGAGTCCTTGTCTTCGATTTACGAGTCCTAATGCAATTAACGCACGAGTCCGAGTCCAAGTCCGAGTCATCAGTGCTCAAGTCCAAGTTGAGTCACAAGTCCTTAAAATTAGGGCATGAGTCGGACTCGAGTCCAAGTCCTGGACTCAAGTACAACAAGCCTGTCACGGTCAATGCTTTTACATAGGTCTAAAATAAACCACATATACTTAGTTGTAAGTAAATTCTGTAACATGGCTGAAACTGATTGGGTAGAAGATGTATTAATTTTCCGGAACAGCAGCTCTAACACTAGTCCTGGCTCTGAACGTTTAACATGTATGGAAGGAGCCTTCAGTGTCAGCTTTGTAGTGATCAGAATTTTCAGAACTTTTTATTAACTTCAAGAGAAAGTTTGGGAACGACTGCCACTGACCATTTTCTTCAAACAGCATACCCTGTATTGTTTTATTCCTTACATACAGTAATATCAATGTACAGTTAATTTTGAGCCACATTATATAATTTGTGGGACAAACAAAATATCAGTGTCTTAATTTTAGCCATTTTTTATATTATTATTTTGCTGTAGTCAATAAAATCTTTGACATTATTGTGTAGATCAATTTGTATTAGTTGAAGCTACCAGGTTGGTGATGGTTTATATACACAGTTGGTTAAAAAGACATACATGCTTTTTCTCATATCTGTGTTCTAGATATACCTGATCCTCCTGGGGCTCCCTTGGTTCCTACAGTTGGTGGTGACTGGTGTACAATGACATGGGATCCTCCTCTTTATGATGGGGGTTCTCCTATCCTGGGTAAGTGGAACACATCAAACATTCATCCATCCATTCATTAGCTATACCGCTTATCCTACTGAGGGTTCAATCCTAGCTGATGTTCAACAAAAGATGATGTACACCCAGGGCAGGTCGCCAATCTATAGCAGGGCTAACACGGAGAGACAGAATTGTGTACACACCTATGGGCAATTTAGAGTAGCCAGTTGACCAAATCCACATGTCTTTGGGAGGAAACCGGAGCTACATCAAACATACTACACATATTTTATATACAGTATAATTGTTTTGTGTAAATTTTTTTTTCCAGTTGGAGGCCCTTTTATACAATGTGTAGACACCTTCATCTATAGCCAAATCCCAATCTTTGCACAAATCAGCATTGAAAAGCCGCTCCTCCAACAGCAGCATTGCCCTTACAGCTGTGCTCTTCTGTCCCTCAGGATATTTCATTGAGAGGAAGAAGAAGCAGAGCTCCAGGTGGATGCGACTTAACTTTGACCTCTGCAAAGAGACCACATTTGAACCGAAGAAGATGATTGAGGGTGTGCCATATGAGGTGCGGATTTTTGCTGTTAATGCGATCGGTGTTTCCAAGCCCAGTGATCCATCCAAACCCTTTATTCCCCTTGGTGAGTACCACGCCTTTCACACCTTTGAGCTTGCTGGTCTTCATTACGTCTCCAGTGCTTCCACCTGTCTATAAGTACTTATGCCTGGTTATGTTGCACCCTTTATGTATTTTTACATAAGAGAATAGTACACAATCCTAACAGATCCCTTCATAGCAGACAGCAACAGATATACCATGATGCCATCACCATATTTGAACTTGCCCTTCAGACACCCCTTTTGCAGCTGTTGCTTTCCAGCGATCCAAAGTATTCCCACTCTACACACAGCACAAGCCTGAGATTTAGAGGACATTAAACATGTCATTATTATACTTGAATTAAAAGTTTAGGAGATCAGGATCCAGTCCAGTCCAAGGAGAGTCTGGGAGAACATGCCAGAGAGATATAACTACCACTGGTGTGTGGATGGGGTGGGGTGGGTGGGTGGTGGTGGTGGGGGGGTGTGGGGGCACGTAGGAACTATGTTTACAATCATTTTATTGTTCATAGATGATTTTCACAATGTTGTTATATATTTGATTATCCATTGCAACATGCAAACAATATATAAAATGATCTAAAAGTGTTGTTATATACAGCTAGTATGAAAATCGCAAATCAGACAGACCTCTCTCTCTCTCTATCTATCTCTTTCTTTTTTCTTTCAAGCTGTCACCAGTGAGCCCACTATGCTGGTGGTTGATGAGGTGACAGATACAACTGTGACAGTGAAGTGGCGTCCTCCCGAAACCATCGGTGCTGCCGGGTTAGATGGCTACCGTGTGGAATACTGCATTGAAGGAAGTAAGACATAAATGCAGACCTGCGTATACAACTTTGTCACATGTTCTATCAGTAACACTAATAAATAATAAATGCTGCCAAAACTAAAGTAGTATACTACAAAATACTTTGCTATAAAGTCATTATTTCCATTTTACTTGAGCAATCATATTGTGATATGGAGCAACAGTTTAAAATAATAATAATAATAATAATTGTACGTATTGCGCCTTTATTCATCATCTTGTGAGATCTGATAATTGGGTGTAATGAAGCTGGACTTCAGAGTTGACATGAAGTCATTTTGATGAAATGGTCTCAGAAAGTGGCTACATAATAGCTGAACTATTTTTTGTTTCCACAGCCGATGAATGGATAGTTGCCAATGATGAACTGACTGACAAAACCAAATACACCATCACAGGCCTGATACCAGAGTCCAAGATCCTAATCCGAGTGAAGGCGATTAATAAAGCCGGTGAAAGCCAGCCGCGCACCATTCAACATTCTGTCCTGGTCAAAGAGGTCGTTGGTGAGCTACATCAACTGCAGCTCCTGTTTTTAGTATTATAAAATGCAAGCACATATGTTTTAGATTTTGGAATAAGTTAATATGAAAAGTAATGTTGACAATTGAATTGCTATGAACTTAACTCATATGTATAAAGAATAGTATAAACATGGAGATGGTATTGTAGGTGGTGAAGTAGATTATGAAATTTGCGTCTTGTAGAGGCTCCTAGGATTCGTGTCCCTCGCCACTTGAAGCAGACGTACATGCGCAAGGTTGGAGAACAAGTTAACCTCGTTGTGCCATTCATGGTAAGGCAATGATCGCTAATGAACAGAAAGGAAAGCACACAAAAGAAATTTGTGTATTAGCGCTGGAATTTAACAAAACAAAAAAACTAGATTTGGCATAATCAGGTTGCCATTTGTAAAATGTTTTGCCCAGGGCAAGCCCAGGCCAAAGGTCACCTGGCTGAAGGACGATGAGGCTATTGACCCAACACAGGTCAACATCCGCAACTCAGAGTGCGACAGCATCATCTTCATTCGCAAAGCAGAGCGCAAGCACTCTGGGAAATATAAGATGACTGTGGAAGTGGAAAAATATACAGATACAGCCATCCTGGACATCCAGATCGTGGGTTAGCAATCAGGCTCTTTGAAAAGAAACTTAACTGGAATATTTGATTAGAATACTGTATGTTGGTCAAAAACGTAGGTAGTCTTAACTGCCTTAACTGCTACATAATAGCCTAGATTATGTTAAAACAATTTTCCTTTTTTGATCTTCTCTCCTTCAGATCTTCCTGGTCCTCCACAATGTGTTCGAATTGAAGAGGTCTGGGGTGAGAATGTAGCTCTGGACTGGACGCCACCAAAGGATAGTGGCAATGCCCCCATAACAGGATACACCATCCAGAAGGCAGATAAAAAGACCATGGTATATAAAACTTTTTGTTCCCTGGCATGAACTACTTTTGCTTCTGGTAAAGAACATGTATACTACCACAACAGTCTTAATGAATTCATTTGCTCATTGCGATATCTACAAATGTTGCATAATATCTGGATGGCTATTGCGTCGACAGGAGTGGTACACCTGTGTGGAGCACTACCACCGCACATGCATCACTATCAGCGAGCTGGTAGTAGGCAATGAGTACTACTTCAGGATCTTCTCAGAGAACATGGTGGGCCTGAGCAAGAGTGCCACCACCACTAAAGATACAGCAGTCATAGTGAAGGAGGGTAAGTTTTGACTCCCTTGTGGCTTGACAATCTCCGTAAAGCAGAGATGGACAAAGTACCCAACTTCATTATTTAAGTCAAAGTACAGATCCCACTGGTCATATGCTACTCCAATACAAGTGAAAGTTGTACAGTCAAATTTTTACTTAAGTTAAAGTACTGAAGTACTTGCTTTTAAAAATACTTAAGTATTAAAAGTACATTTTCTGTCAATGCATTGTTGTATTATTGCCACAGCGCTTATAATACCTAATGCCTCTGAAGCAACTGACTGGATTTACAAAATTAATGTATGTTGTGCCATCATGGTGGTTTAACGTTAAGCTAGCTAGTCAGTGAAACTCCACCTGACATGCTAGCAAACGCTTTTCAAACTCAAAATCATATTGGGTAGCTAACGCTACTAGAAAAGAAAGATTTCTACATTATTTTTGTTTGGCAAGATTATGCTAAAACATTTCTGAAAGCACTTCAGGTAAGTTAACATTATTCATGTTAGCGTAACTCCGTTTTTACATCCTAACTAATAGTGTCCACATTCACTAGCTGTGTGTTATCGTTAGCCGTGGACAAGGCTACAGCAACTTGGTGGGCAAATCCATAGAAAGTCCTTTGACTAACCAGACTGCATAGCTACTGCAACGTTATCGCTAGCTCTAAAAGGACAGACACCTTCATTGCAAGCTTTCTCTTGAAATAAAACGTTTATATCCCTCAATATACTTCTGCAGGTTGGACGGCAAGTTTTTGTAGGCCGTGATGTGGTTTGTTTTAAGCAAACAAAGCAAACATTTAAAACGAAATGAATCTGTAATCCTTTCAGAAAACTGAAACATGGGTTCATGGGCCATGGGTGCATGCATTCTCCAGAAGAACCGCCTCCTTCCATTCTGCCATCAACTGATCTTGTTCAAATAATACTACTGGGAAATCATTGAACTTGATTTTATACAGTCTATGGACATGACGTGACCCTAATGATTACTGATAGGCTGTCTCAGTGTCACCTGCAAAAAAAACCCAATCACATTTTAGAAAACATCCACTTTCAAAGCTGCTTCATAGTAACAAGTAATGAGGACCTTGATAGAAATGTAGTGGAGTGAAAAGTACGATATTTGTCTTTCAAATGTAGTGAAGTTAAAGTCTTAAGTTTCCAAAAATAAATAAATAATACTCAAGTAAAGTACAGATACTCAAAAAGTGTACTTAAGTACAGTACTCAAGTAAATGTACTTTGTTACTGTCCACCCCTGCCGTAAAGTTGTTACTGGCTTAAGCAGAGCCAACCATGCAGCCTTCACTCGTGTAACCATATGTGTGTTGATTTCCTTTCCTATCAGTTTCACTGTAGTTGTCTTGACTCTCCTAACAAATATCTAGCTGATGAGGTAAAAATGAAAAATCTATAAAACATTGTATGTTTTCCTTGAAACAATGTTTTATCTGCTCATACTCTGCATTGTTCCAGATAACTGACTGTACAGTACATCTGTAACCCGAATGCCTGGAATCCTACATTGGGGGGAAAAGTGCTAGCATAAATGCTTCAACATGCTTTAAAGTCCTTGATCTCATTTATACTGTATTTTTGTCAGGAATGCAGGCAACATACCAATATAAATGCCAAAAGAGAGTTTATTCAGGCAATCAGGCAGACAAATCCAAAAGGTTAGACAACGGCAGAATCAGTAGGTAGGCAAGGTTCAGGCAAGGCACAAACAGGATATCAAAGGCAGAGGAAAAAGAGTAAAATACAGAACCATTTGTCAAGACCAATTAACAAATTGACAAAACCAGATAAACAATCCAGGAATCAGAGGCTTGGTAAAGTCAGACCAAAAGAACTGAGCGTTTACTTTGTGAAGACTGAGTGCTATGAGAATGCTGTGGTGATTGAGTCCAAGCGTGTGCAATCAGTAATGGAGGGACTATGAGCAGTGAAGTGACAGAATTACTGTTTCTGGGCAGGTAAACCTTCCAAAAATCCATTTTAATTCCAGCTTGTAATGCGACAAAAAAGGACAAACACCAAGGGGGATGAATACTTTTGCAAGACACTGTATAGGTATAGTTATCGGTGTTGTGGGACCAGGCCCTTAATTAGACAATCTCTTGCCTACTTGTGGCAATATCAATGTGACATTACAATTTTTCATTTAATACAAATAATTCCATAACTTATTAAAATATAGTCATAAATTGTGTATATTTAATTCATAATTAATGTACAACCCCAATTCCAAAAAAGTTGGGACACTGTGTAAAGCATGAATAAAAACAGAATGAGATAATCTGCAAATCATGGAAACTCTATATTTCTTTGAAAATAGTACAAAGACAACATATCAAAGGTTGAAACTGAGAAATTTTATTGTTTTTTGAAAAAATATATGCTCATTTTGAATTTGATGTCAACAAAAAGTTTCAAAAAAGTTGGGACGGGGCAACAAAAGACTGAAAAAGTTGCATAATGGTTAAAATATAATAATAATAATAATAATAATAATAATAATAATAATAATAATAATTTGGTTAGGGTGGCACGGTGGTGTAGTGGTTAGCGCTATCGCCTCACAGCAAGAAGGTCCGGGTTCGAGCCCCGTGGCCGGCGAGGGCCTTTCTGTGTGGAGTTTGCATGTTCTCTCCGTGTCCGCGTGGGTTTCCTCCGGGTGCTCCGGTTTCCCCCACAGTCCAAAGACATGCAGGTTAGGTTAACTGGTGACTCTAAATTGACCGTAGGTGTGAATGTGAGTGTGAATGGTTGTCTGTGTCTATGTGTCAGCCCTGTGATGACCTGGCGACTTGTCCAGGGTGTACCCCGCCTTTCGCCCGTAGTCAGCTGGGATAGGCTCCAGCTTGCCTGCGACCCTGTAGAACAGGATAAAGCGGCTAGAGATAATGAGATGAGATAATTTGGTTAATTGGCAACAGGTCAGTAAGATGATTGGGTATAAAAAGAGCATCCCAGAGAGGCGGAGTCTCTCAGAAGTAAAGATGGGGCGGGGTTCACCGCTCTGTGAAAGACTGCATGGGCAAACAACGCAACAATTTAAGAATAACGTTCCTCAATGTAAAACCACAAAGAATTTGTGGATCACATCATCTATGGTCCATAATATCATTAAAAAGATTCAGAGAATCTGGAGAAATCTCTGTATGCAAGAGACAAGACTGAAAACTGACACTGGATGCCTGTGATCTTCAGGCCCTCAGGAGACACTGCATTAAAAGCAGACATGTGTCTGTAGTGGAACTCACTGTATGGGCTCAGGAACACTTCAGAAAACCATCGTCTGTGAAAACACTTCATTACTGCATCCACAAATGTAAGTTAAAACCAGATATAAATAATATCCAGACCCCCCCCCTTCTCTGGGCCCAAGCTCTTTTATGATGGACTGAGGCGAAGTGGAAAACTGTCCCGAGGTCTGACAAATCAAAAGTAGAAATTCTTTTCAGAAATCATGGACACCACGTCCTCCAGCATCTGTGATGGTACGAGGGTGCATTAGTGCACATGACATGGGTAGCTTGTACATCTGGGAAGGCATCATTAATGCTGAATGATATATACACGTTTCAGAGCAATATGCTGCCATCCAGACTAAATCTTTTTCAGGGAAGGCCTTCCTTCTTTCAGCAAGATAACGACAAACCACTTTCTGCACATATTACAACTGCATGGCTCTGTAGTAAAAGAGTCCGGGTGCTAAACTGGCCTGCTGCAGTCCAGACCTGTCTCCCAGTTAAAATATTTGGCGCATTATGAGGTGCAAAATACAACAAAGGAGACCCCAAACTGTTGAGCAGCTGAAATTGTATATCAGAAAAGAATGGGACAACATTTCTCTTTCAGATCTACAGCAGTTGGTCTCCTCAGTTCCCAAATGTTTACAGAGTGTTGTTAAAAGTAGAGGTGATGCAACACAGTAGTAAACACGCCCCTGTCCCAACTTTTCTGAAATGTGTTGCTGACATCAAATTCAAAATGAGCATATATTTTTCAAAAAACAATAAAATTTCTCAGTTGCAACACTTGATATGTTGTCTTTGTACTATTTTCAATGAACTATAGGGTTTTCATGATTTTCAAATTACGTATCGCATTCTGTTTTTATTTACAGTTTACACAGCATCCCAACATTTTTGGAATTGGGGTTGTACAAGCAAAATAATTTAACACGGGCAGCATATTCAACACCATTTTTTCCCATTGATTGTAAGCGTCCTGGCTGCAAGGGAGATCTTAAGGACATTCTTTGCTGTGAAACAGTGATCCAGGTCCATCGTAACTTAAGAGCAAACTAAAGTACTACTTTGGCTACAATGGTGTTCAGGGAAAACCACGGTAGCTTAAAGATGGTTCTTAAGAGGCAGCTAAAGACGCTCTTAGCATTAAGAGGCTTTTGGGAAACCCACTCCAGTTTTGTTGGTCTGACATTACCAAAACTTTGATTCCTGCATTATTTATCTGGTACATATTTTGGGATTTTGCTCTTTTGCCTCTGCCTTTGATATCCTGTTTGTGCCTCAACCAATCCTTGCCTGCCTATCGATTCTGCCATTGTCTCACGTTTTGGTTTTGTCTTCCAATTTGTCCTTGGCTATCAACCGCCCCTCTTCCCATGGGATGATTCTCCCACCGACATACCTGCAGTCGATGAGTGATTCAAATGCAGTGAACAAGTGTGTGAGAGTGTCCATCAGCACTTAGAGCAAGTTGTGCAAAGGTACAAGCACTTTCCTGACCATTACAAAGGGGAAACCTCCCAATATAACCCAGGTGACCAAGTGCGGCTATCAGCCAAGGATATCAGGAGCCCACAAGCCTGCAAGAAACTCAGTGCCAAATATTTCGGCACCTTTAAAACCCATCAACGACGTGACTTACAAGCTTTACACAATATGTAAGTTGTGTAAGTTTACACAATATGCCTACCACTTTAAAGGTGAAAATTGTTGTTTTATTGTGACATAAACAATAATTAAGATGAAAAAACAGAAATCTGGATTGTGCATAGGTATCCCCCCCCCCCCCAGTCAATACTTTGTAGAGCCACCTTTTGCCACAATTACAGCTGCAAGTCTCTTGGGGTATGTCTCGATTAGCTTAGCACATCTAGCCACTGGGATTTTTGCACATTCCTCAAGGCAAAACTGCTCCAACTCCTTCAAGTTAGATGGGTTGTGTTGGTGTACACAGCAATCTTCAAGTTATGCCATAGATTCTCAATTGGATTGAAGTCTGGGCTTTGACTAGGCCATTCCAAGACGTTTAAATGTTTCCCTTTAAACCACTCCAGTGTAGCTTTAGCAGTATGTTTAGGGTTATTGTCCTGCTGGAATGTGAACCTTCATCCCAGCCTCAAACCTCTGGCTGACTCAAACAGGTTTTCCTCCAGAATCACCTTGTATTTAGTGCCATCCATCTTTCCTTCAATCCTGATCAGCTTTCCTGTCCCTGCAGATAAAGAATATCCCCACAGCATGATGCTGCCACCACCATGCTTCACTGTAGGAATGGTGTTCTCAGGGTGTTGGGTTTACACCACATATGGCATTTCCCATGATGGCCAAAAAGATCAATTTTAGTCTCATCTGACCAAAGAATCTTTTTCCATGTGTTTGGGGAGTCTGCCACATGCTGTCGGGCAAACACCAAATGTGTTTTCTTAAGCAATGACTTTTTTTCTGGCCACTCTTCCATAAAGTCCCACTCTGTGGAGTGTACAGCTTAAAGTGATCCTATGGACAGATACTCCCATCTGCGCTGTGGATTTTTGCTGCTCCTTCAGTGTTATCTTTGGTGTCTTTGTTGCATCTCTGATTAATGCCCTCCTTGCCGGGTCTGTGAGTTTTCGTGGATGGCCTTCTCTTGTCAAGTTTGTTGTGGTGACATATTCTTTCCATTTTGCTATAATGGATTTAATGGTGCTCCCTGGGATATTCAAAGTTTGAGATGTTTTATAACCCAACCCTGATCTATACTTCTCCGCAACTTTGTCTCTGACCTGTTTGGAGGCTCGTTGGTTTTCATGTTGCTTGCTTAGTAGAGTTGCAGAGTCAGGGTCCTTCCAAAACAGGTTGATTTATACAGATATCATATGACAGATCATGTGACACTTTGATTGCACACAGGTGGATCTTAATCACCTAATTATGTGACTTATGAAGTGAATTGGTTGGACTAGCTCTTATTTAGGGGTTTCATACGAAAGGGGGTGAATACTTATGCACACTCCAGATTTCTGTTGTTTTTTCATCTTAATTATTGTTTGTGTCACAATAAAACCTCAATTTGCACCTTTAAAGCTGTAGGCATGTTGTGTAAATCAAATGGTGCTAATCCTCCAAAAATCCATTTTAATTCCAGCTTGTAATGCGACAAAACAGGACAAACACCAAGGGGGATGAATACTTTTGCAAGACACTGTATACTTATAACTACAACTATGACTATACCCATGCCTGAATTTATTTCCAGTCTGGAGCAGTCACACCACAACTTTAATCCCGACTATATTATCGCTTGGTCCTGCCACTCAGGTAAATACAGTGGTGCTTGAAAGTTTGTGAACCCTTTAGAATTTTCTATATTTCTGCATAAATATGACCCAAAACATCATCAGATTTTCACACAAGCCCTAAAAGTAGATAAAGAGAACCCAGTTAAACAAATGAGACAAAAATATGATACTTGGTCATTTATTTATTGAGGAAAATGATCCAATATTACATATCTGTGGGTGGCAAAAGTATGTGAACCTCTAGGATTAGCAGTTAATTTGAAGGTGAAATTAGAGTCAGGTGTTTTCAATCAATTGGATGACAAATCAGGTGTGAGTGGGCACCCTGTTTTATTTAAAGAACAGGGATCTATCAAAGTCTGATCTTCACAACACATGTTTGTGCAAGTGTATCATGGCATGAACAAAGGAGATTTCTGAGGACCTCAGAAAAAGCATTGTTGATGCTCATCAGGCTGGAAAAGGTTACAAAACCATCTGTAAAGAGTTTGGACTCCACCAATCCACAGTCAGACAGATTGTGTACAAATGGAGGAAATTCAAGACCATTGTTACCCTCCCCAGGAGTGGTCGACCAACAAAGATCACTCCAAGACCAAGGCGTGTAATAGTTGGCGAGGTCACAAAGGACCCCAGGGTAACTTCTAAGCAACTGAAGGCCTCTCTCACATTGGCTAATGTTAATGTTCATGAGTCCACCATCAGGAGAACACTGAACAACAATGGTGTGCATGGCAGGGTTGCAAGGAGAAAGCCACTGCTCTCCAAAAAACTTGCTGCTTGTCTGCAGTTTGCTAAAGATCACATGGACAGGCCAGAAGGCTATTGGAAAAATGTTTTGTGGATGGCTGAGCCCAAAATAGAACAATTTGGTTTAAATGAGAAGCGTTAAGTTTGGAGAAAGGAAAACACTGCATTCCAGCATAACAACCTTATCCCATCTGTGAAACATGGTGGTGGTAGTATCGTGTTTTGGGCCTGTTTTGCTGAATCTGGGCCAGGACGGCTTGCCATCATTGATGGAACAATGAATTCTGAATTATACCAGCGAATTCTAAAGGAAAATGTCAAGACATCTGTCCACGAACTGAATTTCAAGAGAAGGTGGGTCATGCAGCAAGACAACGACCCTAAGCACACAAGTCGTTCTACCAAAGAATGGTTAAAGAAGAATAAAGTTCATGTTTTGGAATGGCCAAGTCAAAGTCCTGACCTTAATCCAATCAAAATGTTGTGGAAGGACCTGAAGCAAGCAGTTCATGTGAGGAAACCCACCAACATCCCAGAGTTGAAGCTGTTCTGTATGGAGGAATGGGCTAAAATTCGTCCAAGCCGGTGTGCAGGACTGATCAACAGATACCGGAAACATTTAATTGCAGTTATTGCTGCACAAGGGGGTCACACCAGATACTGAAAGCAAAGGTTCACATACTTTTGCCACTCACAGACATGTAATATTGGATCATTTTCCTCAATAAATAAATGACCAAGTATAATATTTTTGTCTCATTTGTTTAACTGGGTTCTCTTTATCTAATTTTAGGACTTGTGTGAAAATCTGATGATGTTTTGGGTCATATTTTTGCAGAAATATAGAAAATTCTAAAGGGTTCACAAACTTTTAAGCACCACTGTAAATATATGTGTGTGGCAGCGGGGGCGTGGTCATGCATCGGTCTGCGAATGGAGGGCAGAGTCAGGGAAGGTAAGTGGCAGAATCACTGCACCGGATGGGAATTAACCTGTGTTTGTGTGTCTTCCCCAGTGACCGCGCCCTATAAGAGGAGAGGGAGAGCAGAGGAAGGGAGCTCTCCCCAACCTGGACACTTGTGTGCGCGCGCGTATGTGTGTGTGGGCGAGTGAAATAAGACGCTGAAAAGCGCAAATAAAAGTTTTTTGGGAGAACTCAGTTCTGGCCTGCCGTGCTTCTGTGCTCCACCCACCTTCAACTATTCCTACAGTCGTGCCGAAACCCGGGACGGAGTACAGAAGAGAACAGCCTCATGGAGTCCTCCCCCTTCAAGGACCTGGTCCATGTCCTCACCACGGTCCAACAGAGCCAGCACCAGGTGCTGGTCGCCCTCTGGAAGGAGCAGGAACAGCGGTTCGAAGCCCTGGTGCTGGTGCAGCAGGAAGATCACCAGGCGTTCTGGCATCTGCTTGTGTCGGCGGGGTCCACCATCACCACCGCCACGGACCCTTCCAACCTCACCCTAACGAAGATGGGTCCGCAGGACGACCCCGAAGCCTTCCTTGCTCTTTTTGAGCAGGCAGCAGAGGCGTGGGGTTGGCCAGTGGAACAGCGCGTGGCGCGCCTCCTCCCCCTGCTAATGGGCGATGCGCAGCTGGCCGCACTACAGCTCCCCGCCGACAGCCGGCTGGTCTACGCCGACCTCCGCGTCAGAGTGAGGAGCAGCAGGCTCCTCCTCCCTCTCTCGGGGAATCCCTCGCGGATTTCCCATTGGAGCAGTCTCGAGACGAAACTCTGCGGCATGCATTTGACCAAGTGAGAGTAATCAATGATCAAACGCTCCAGCCAAATGCCACCCTGTCCTTCCCCTATTTCTCCATTATTAAGGATAGGTTATACCGAGTGACACAGGACACTCAGACTAAGGAACCGATAACACAGCTTTTAATCCCAAAGAGCCGCCGGGAATTTATATTCCAGGCGACTCACTTTAATCCCATGGCCAGACACTTGGGGCAGGATAAGACACTAGCCCGAATAATGGCCTGGTTCTATTGGCCAGGGATTCGCGGCAATGTCCGTAGGTGGTGTACGGCGTGCCGCGAATGCCAGTTAGTAAATCCTGCAGCCATTCCAAAAGCGCCTTTGTGCCCTCTGCCATTAATCGAGACCCGTTTGAAAGAATCGGGGTCGATCTTGTCGGGCCATTAAATCGGTCAACATGAGGATATCGCTTTATTTTAGTTTTTGTGGACTATGCAATGCGATATCCGGAAGCAGTGCCTCTTCACAATATCTCAGCACGTGATATTGCAGAAGCACTCTTCTGCATCATCTCCCAAGTTGGAATCTCCAAAGAGATTCTGACTGATCAAGGCACTACGTTTATGTCACGCACACTGCACGAACTGTATGGGTTACTGGGAATTAAGCCTATCCGCACCAGCGTTTATCACCCACAAACGGATGGCTTAGTCGAACGGTTCAATCGCACCCTCAAGAACATAATTCGGAAATTTGTAAGCAAGGACACATGCAACTGGGATAAATGGCTCGAGCCCCTGTTATTCGCAGTGCGAGAGGTCCCGCAAGCCTCCACAGGGTTCTTCCTGTTCGAATTATTATACAGGCATAAGCCGCGTGGCATTCTAGATGTGCTGCGTGAAAATTGGGAGAAGGGACCTTCAACAAGTAAAAATGAAATTCAATACGTTATCGGCCTGCAAGCCAAACTCCACACACTCACGCACCTAACCCAGGAGAATTTGCAGCAGGCCCAAGA
This sequence comes from Neoarius graeffei, assembly GCF_027579695.1. Classification (NCBI taxonomy): domain Eukaryota; kingdom Metazoa; phylum Chordata; class Actinopteri; order Siluriformes; family Ariidae; genus Neoarius; species Neoarius graeffei. The sequence continues at coordinate 44,557,738 of NC_083570.1, forward strand.
ATGTCAAGTCCGTCTGTATGGCAGGGGCACGTGCCTTAGGGAATTCACAGTGGGAGATAAAGTGCTCGTGTTGTTGCCCACGTCGAGCTCCAAATTGATCGCCAGGTGGCAAGGACCATTTGAGGTCACACGCCGAGTCGGGGACGTCGACTATGAGGTGAGGCGAACGGACGGGGTGGGGCATTACAGATTTACCACCTCAATCTGTTAAAACTTTGGAACGAGGAGGTCCCAATGGCATTGGTGTCGGTGGTTCCAGAGAAGGCAGAGCTGGGGCCGGAGGTTCAAAAAGGAAAATTGATATCGCCCACCGCTCTGATCCCCTGTGGAGACCACCTCTCCCCGACCCAACTCACGGAGGTCACCCTGTTGCAGACAGAATTTTCTGACGTGTTCTCGCCCCTGCCCAGCTGCACCCACCTCATAGAACACCACATTGAGACGTCCCCAGGGGTAGTAGTGCGCAGCCGCCCTTACAGACTGCCTGAACACAAAAAAAAGGTGGTTCGGGAAGAACTCAAGGCCATGCTCGAAATGGGCATCATCGAGGAGTCCCACAGTGACTGGAGCAGCCCGGTGGTCTTGGTTCCCAAGGCCAACGGGTCGGTCCAGTTCTGTGTGGACTATAGAAAAGTCAACGCGGTGTCTAAATTTGATGCATACCCAATGCCTCGTATTGACGAGTTGCTCGATCGGCTAGGCACAGCTCGTTTTTATTCGACACTGGATTTGACAAAGGGATATTGGCAGATCCCCTTGACTCCACTATCCCAAGAGAAAATGGCCTTTTCCACACCGTTTGGCTTAAACCAGTTCATCACACTTCCTTTTGGGCTTTTTGGGGCGCCCGCTACATTCCAGCAGCTTATGGATAGGGTCCTCCGCCCCCACGCCACCTATGCAGCCACATACTTGGATGAGATCATTATTTATAGTAATGACTGGCTACGGCACTTAGAACACCTACGGGCCGTCCTTAGGTCCCTGAGGTGAGCAGGTCTCACAGCCAACCCAAAGAAGTGTGCGATTGGGTGGGTGGAAGTATGGTATCTGGGCTTCCACTTGGGCAATAGGCAGGTGCGTCCCTAAATCAATAAGACAGCAGTGATTGCGGCCTGCCCAAGGCCCAAGACCAAAAAGGGGGTGAGACAGTTCCTGGGGCTGGCTGGCTACTATCGTAGGTTTATACCTAATTATTCTGACGTCACCAGCCCGCTGACTGATCTCACTAAAAAGGGAGCACCAGATCTGGTCCAGTGGACAGAGCACCGGATCCGGTACAGTGGCTCCACCCCATGAAGGATGCCAACGCGTGGATCACCCGTTGGTATCTGGCACTCCAACCGTTTAAGTTCGAGGTGGTCCACAGGCTGGGGGCACAGATGGTGGTGGCGGATTTTCTCTCCCGTCAAGGGGGACACAGGTCAACTAAAGTGTTCGTATGGCGTAATAGGTATTCGAGCAACATGCCTGCTGTGTAGGTTTCATTTTTACGGCGTACACATGATGTATGTGTGGTGTATCAAAGCTGCTATGTATGTGCTACAGATTTTTAACTGCGGACTTAAAAATACACCACACTCTGGCGTACAAGGAGATCATGTTACGCATCCTAGAGTATGAGCTATGTAAGTTGGCGATGCTGTGACGTTTCTTTCTTACTGCCATGTACCCTGATATGCCGTACATACGCAAGGCTGAAACGCCAATGTGTGAATCAAGCATAATGCCTTTAGGGAGGACACATGGTGCAAAGAAGCTCTTAGCAACGCTACGTTTAAGAGTTCTTCTTACGAGTGAGTTCAGGAAAAGCATGTACGGAGACAGCATTCATTGCTTAAGAGTGTCTTTAAACTCGCTCTTTAGCCCTAAAGTGCAACGTCATCAGCAAACCCAACCCTGAGTATTTACTTTGCAAAGACTGAGTGCTGTGGTGACTGAGTCGAGGTGTGTGCAATCAGTAATTGAGGGAGTTTGAGTGGTGAATTTCAGGATGGGTATTGTAGTCCATGGAAGCCATATTTGAAAGCTGCTGTGAATACTGGGAAGTGGAGTTTTGAGTGCTAGCCAGTGCAGACATGGCAAATTTCTTCTTCTTTTGGCAGAAATTTTTGCTTCTTTCTTGAAATAAATGCTTAAAATTAGCTACCAATAGAACAGAACTATTTCCAGTTTGAAATTTGAAAAAAATTCTCCATATTGGTTTAATAATTATATCCTTGATTGACTGTAATCTTGTAATAAGAAATACTCGATAAATGTGACTATATTCAAGATATTTTCACTTTATAAGATGTTACGTTTTGCAGTGTACCTTTCTCCATCTGTTTATCTCCTCGTTTTTGTTGCTTATTTGGACAAAAATATATAAACCTGCAAATTGTACAATCGTAAGATGTATGAGAAGCCGTTTGTTATGTATTACAAACAAAAAAATAATAGCCATATTGCACACTGTGCTTTTAAAGGGCTAATGTTAAACTAAATCGGTGTTGTCTCTTCTTCATCACATAAGGGAAATTCCCCCATGATACAGTGCTTGGCCCGTATCATGCACACTCCCACTATCCATCTCCCCTCTTTTCTTCCTCCTCCTCTCCCTCTTCCGCCTCCTGTCACTCTTTCTCAGGTATGAATCTGAAGAACCCAGAATACATCAACTATGACTTCACAGAGGCACCCAAGTTCACGCAGCCACTCATCAACACCTTTGCCGTCGCTGGGTACAACACGTCCCTTAACTGCAGTGTCCGCGCCAACCCACGGGTACGTTAGAGATGTGTGTAGCTCTGTGTTAATATCAACCATTCACCACTCAGCAGCTACAGCTACAGACAGGTCAGTAATGCTACAGAGATGTTCTGATTGTAGTCCTCTTTTTATTTAATAAATAAATAAGCATCCGTGGCACGGTGGTGTAGTGGTTAGCGCTGTCGCCTCACAGCAAGAAGGTCTGGGTTCGAGCCCCGTGGCCGGCGAGGGCCTTTCTGTGTGGAGTTTGCATGTTCTCCCCGTATCCACGTGGGTTTCCTCCGGGTGCTCTGGTTTCCCCCACAGTCCAAAAACATGCAGGTTAGGTTAACTGGTGACTCTAAATTGACCGTAGGTGTGAATGTGAGTGTGAATGGTTGTCTGTGTCTATGTGTCAGCCCTGTGATGACCTGGTGACTTGTCCAGGGTGTACCCCGCCTTTCGCCCATAGTCAGCTGGGATAGGCTCCAGCTTGCCTGTGACCCTGTAGAACAGGATAAAGCAGCTAGAGATAATGAGATGAGATGAGAAATAAGCATCCATTAAATCTTAATTAATTCAGAAATCTAAAAATAGACACCTGCTTTTTACTTAAAAAACACTTTAATTAAAAGAGGAAATAGATAACACACAAATGCACTGTTAATCGACAGTTGAGGCCAAAGGTTTATACACACCTCGGCTAAAGAGATTCAAAATCAATTTTCACATAGCCATACATTTCCTAGGTCAAGGCAATTAGGGCATCTAGTTTATTTCCATAAGAGGCCATTTCAAAATAATAGCTAAGACAAAGATTTATTTCAGATTTTATTTGCTATAACAGGTTTTCAGTGGGGCGGCACGGTGGTGTAGTGGTTAGCGCTGTCGCCTCACAGCAAGAAGGTCTGGGTTCGAGCCCCGTGGCCAGCGAGGGCCTTTCTGTGCGGAGTTTGCATGTTCTCCCCGTGTCCGCGTGGGTTTCCTCCGGGTGCTCCGGTTTCCCCCACAGTCCAAAGACATGCAGGTTAGGTTAACTGGTGACTCTAAATTGACCGTAGGTGTGAATGTGAGTGTGAATGGTTGTCTGTGTCTATGTGTCAGCCCTGTGATGACCTGGCGACTTGTCCAGGGTGTACCCCGCCTTTCGCCCGTAGTCAGCTGGGATAGGCTCCAGCTTGCCTGCGACCCTGTAGAACAGGATAAAGCGGCTAGAGATAATGAGATGAGGTTTTCAGTGGGTTAGAAGTTCACATGCAATTTGTCAGTGTTTGGTATTGTTGCCTATTAATCACTCGATCTTGAATTACACTGTTGTTGTATCCTTCCACAAGCTTTTCATGATACTTTGGTGGATTTTTTTTGCCCCTTCTTCCTGACAGAACTGGTGTAACTCAGTCAGCTTTGTGGGTCTCCTCACTGAGACACACTTTTTCAGTTCTGTTCACAAATTTTCTCTGGGATTCAGGGCTTTGTGATGGCCACTTTTACTTTGTTCCCTTTAATCAATTTTGCTACAACGTCTTGCAACCCAGTCATGACCAAGTTTTAACTTTCTGGCTGATGGCTTGAGATGTCATTTTAGTATTTCTAGATAACCCTCCTTCCTCATGATGTCATCTGTTTTCTGAAGTCCATCAGTCCCTTTTCCAATGATACACCCTCACAATATGATTCTACCAACACCATGCTTCACAGTTGGAATGGTGTTCTTCAGATTAAAAGTCTCACCCATTTTTCCTCCATAAATAGTATTGATCGTTATGGTCTAACTGTCCAAAGTTTGTTTCCTTTGACTAGAGAACACTCCTCCAAAAGGCTGGCGATCTCCTGCAAACTTCAGTCCTTGCATGACAGGACATAGTGATGTAGGATTCTCTTAATGGGAGATGTTCATGCTTTAGTACCTGATGCGTCCAACTCCTTCATCAGTTCCTTTGTTGTTGTCTTGGGGTTCAGTTGAACTAAAGTTCTTTCATTCCTGTGAGTTAACTCGTGGCTCCTTCCTGAACAATACAGTATCTGTGTATTTTTATAAAATGTCATTATCATGGAAACTGGCTTTGGGAATGTGGAATATCACTTTGATGATGTGGAAAGAGCCTGAGTTAATGTGTGAGACAGAAAGGGATGGATTAGATATAATCACCCTTAGGTCCACACGCAGTACAGGCTCCGGTACCAAACTTCTCCACTGGGGAGTGGTCTCCTAAGTGATACAACAGAAAAGCTTTCACCCTATTGTTGGGGGATCACAAGTTTGGATACCAGCGATGCTAGGGTTAGCTCAGGTGGTATCTCATGTACTGAATTGGGTGTGCTATATAGTAAACTTGGTGCGCCAGACTGTAGATAGATCCTTCTTGAAACTGGTAAGACCAAACTGGGTAGAAACTTTGGGGGAACAGTCAAACTAGGGGAGCAATGGGCAATTGGATGTTGGGGGAGCTATGGGCACCATCACTTTAGGCTTACCAAAGTTTATTAAGCTTGTGCAAGCCTATAATACCCCTCACCATAGTAACAACCTCAGAGAAATACTAAAATGTCTTCTTTGCCAACTGTGATCTACATTATATTCAAAACTATATAAATCCTTTAATTTAATGACAAATTTCATATTGTGGGTTTGCGTCTCATTTGTATATTATAACCATACGATACTGAAGATAATGAAGTTGTTGACATACGCACAGTGTAGATCAGGCAGCATCGTCAGCAGGGGACACAAATTGGGTAGAGATGGTCTTCACTACCTGCTCAGAATCGACCAGATGGCGACAGAGCTTAGTCCTGATGGGTTTTTTTTTTAGGGATTTTTTTTTATTCTAAGACCTTTTATAGTACTCTAATCAGCAATAATGTAATATTAGATAAGTAATATGTTGATTTAAAAGCCTAGCAATTCAGAATGATCTAGATCTCTATTCATAAAATACATCTAGCAAAAATGCCTGACTTGAAATCATTTGCTAAACTCAGGGTTGAGGAGGCTGTCCCGAGTTTGAGTGAAGGGGAGGTTTTTGTCTCATCTCATCTCATTGTCTCTAGCCGCTTTATCCTGTTCTACAGGGTCTCAGGCAAGCTGGAGCCTATCCCAGCTGACTACGGGCGAAAGGCGGGGTACACCCTTGACAAGTCGCCAGGTCATCACAGGGCTGACACATAGACACAGACAACCATTCACACTTGCGGTCAATTTAGAGTCACCAGTTAACCTAACCTGCATGTCTTTGGACTGTGGGGGAAACCAGAGCACCTGGAGGAAACCCACGCGGACACGGGGAGAACATGCAAACTCCGCACAGAAAGGCCCTCGCTGGCCCCGGGGCTCGAACCCGGACCTTCTTGGTGTGAGGCAACAGCGCTAACCACTACACCACCGTGCCGCCCTAATATGCAATAGTGATAAAAGATAAATAACTATTGGCACTGAAATTCTGTATACAACTGGTTTGATTCACCACTAGCTGTAGTCAAAAACTGTGGCATGGAGCTATAAAAAAAAACTCACTAGTGAAATGTAAAACTGGACAATTTCAGTAACAATTGATTTGTTGGTTTCAAAATAAGTTCAGTTTAATATTATTTTAACCATAATACTTCGAACAGGAACAACTGTCAGTAGTGAAATCCTATTTATTAACAGTAGCGCTCCATGGCGATGTTTAAAATGACTTTATATTGGCTCTTATGAGGTGCTTTGTGAAATTCAGCAGGGCAGTAACTATATATAAACCTGTCCTACGTAAATGATTGAGCTAGTTTAAATCATAGCACCTGGGCCATTCACACAGCATTATGTTGGACCAGCTAGGTGTGGCTCTCTGAATTGCTTGAAGAATCCACGCCTTCACAATCTAGACCTTTATTCATGGATTTATACCTGTAGTGAACTTGCTAGAGAACCCTGAGGAAACCCACATGAATGCAGGAAGAACATACACAGAAACTCTACACAGAGAGTAAATGAGCTCAGGATTGAACCAGAGTTCCTGAAGCTCTGGGGCAGCAACACTACTTTATGCCATGTATTTTTATTGTACTTGATGTTTCTGAGACATGTTCAATATTTCCCTTATACAGCCCAAAGTGATCTGGATGAAGAATAAGATCATCATCATTGATGACCCACGTTACCGCATGTTCAGCAGCCAAGGTGTGTGTACATTGGAGATCCGGAAGCCCAGCCCATTTGATGGAGGCATGTATACATGCAAGGCCATCAATGACCTCGGGGAGGCCCAGGTGGAGTGCAAACTGGAGGTGAAAGGTCAGTCTGGGCTTCAGTGCAAGTTATGCAGTTTGCTGAAGTCATAGATAAGGGGTTAATCATAGGATTACATGCATCATTAGAAGAACATTTATGCTTAATTTCATGAAGGACACCACTTGGATTGTTCGAAATTTCATCTTAATCCATTGTAGCTTATCAACTGTATCTCACAGGAACCAGGATTAACATCACAGCTGTTATTCATTCATTCATTCATTCATTAATCTCCTCTTTTTTGCTGGTTTTTGTTATATTCATATGTATTTATAACATGAGTTTCTGTACACAGTTCCCTCCAAAAGTACTGGAACAGCAATTCCAATTCTTTTGTTTTTGCTATACACTGAAGACATTTTGGTTTGAGATCAAAAGATGAACATGCGATAATAGATCAGAATTTCAGCTTTCATTTCCTGATATTTACATCTAGATGTGTTAAAGAGAGACGGCCTTTCGATTTCATAAAATCAGTGAAATTTGGTTCCTTCTGAAATTCGGTCATTGTGATATATATGTTATTTACCAGCTGGGAGGTCCGTATCGTGAAATACCGTGACCAAGGTCTTGAAAGTACTGAGCGAGGCCCTCTGGGCCGAGGTCAGTATTCAAGGCCGAGGTCACGGTATTTCACCATATGGACCGACCTTAAGCTGGTAAATAATATATTTATTTTCTTTACCAAATTCTAACAGAAAACGAGAGCGCCCGAAAGGGAAAACCGAGCCAAACTGCCATTTTGAATCCTCATTCACGGCTGTAATGCAAATGGCTTCCTCCTCGGTATACAAGTGCACTTCCATGGCGGGAAAAAAACTACATTTTGTCGCCTATGTAGTCCCCAATTTATGCAAAATTGAGTCATTCAGGATTCAGCCATGTTTTTGCTCGGCGTTAGCAAGTTACAGGTTTTTAGGTTTCTCCTGAAATGTTTTCTTTTATAGATAGTTTTCACTGACGTCACAGCATTCCGGGGAACGCCCCCCAGCCGCCATCTTGGAGGGCAAACAAAACGGACCATCGCCACTACTGGCTACGTTATCTCGGACGAATTTATGAAGTTATATAGTCAGTTTTCTAAAATAAAGATCAATGTCGGCAAAATCAAGCAAACAGAAGTATATAGATACACATCTCACGGTATGCAGCCAAACTGGCCTTGATTGGGGGAATTGACCCCTACGAAGTGGACAAAGATGCATTTTCAAGTGACTATGCAGGGCTGCCAAAGCCTGAAACTGCCAAAGCCTGCTCCAAAGCCTGAAACTGACTTCATCAAACTTTAAAGGCTGTCTGATATATACAACTTTATATATTCACAGCACGCCTTTTGGCGGATGCCGCCTGAATCGCGCAGATCCGATTTTTTTTTTAGGGGGGGGGAGCGTTGGAGTGTCTGATTATAATTTCAAAGTAAATTCTGTATTAAAATTACTAAATAAGCAAATCCGTTACAGTCCATGAAACAGGAAGTATAAGGATGAGAAAAAAACAGTTTAAATCGGGAAGCTGCGCACATATGCGCAGTCCTGCACACCGCTCGGGCTGCACAAATGTGCGCAGCTTCCCGATTTAAACTGTTTTTTTCTCATCCTTATACTTCCTGTTTCATGGACTGTAATGGATTTGCTTATTTAGTAATTTTAATACAGAATTTACTTTGAAATTATAATCAGACACTCCAACGCCCCCCCCCCCCCCTAAAAAAAAAAAAAAACGGATCTGCGCGATTCAGGCGGCATCCGCCAAAAGGCATCCCAAACACAAATTAAATCATACAGAATAGACCTAAAATGTTTTTCAAAAATGACCCTTGCGTGAGTGAAGTGACAAGTTTCAAATAGAAACGTGACAAACGAGCGATATTAAGTGTACATTACAATGTAAACGTACACTCAGCGGTTCCAGTTAGGCATTCTCCAGAGATTGTTTACATGATGTTTTGGTTTCCAAAATCAAACTTAAACACAATTGATTGTTTATTTAAACAACTTACCACTTATAAAATGATCGGAGCAGACTTTGCTGTGTTTGGAAGGCTGATAATCCTTGCGGTTGATTCTCGCAAGCCATAGATTTCTCCTTTGTATGCTGAGTTTGTTTGCTTGCCCTCGTACTCGTACAGTGGGAATTCCATAAAAGCCCCGCTTGACGTCATCATCTGACCTATTACGACAGCCGTGAATACAACAGGTGTGCACCATTGCTAGCTTTAAATAGTAGTAATGTGACTATAAATGTAAATAATATTTAAATGAATGTAACTCGCACGCTACAATGTGTGCTCAATGACCCGTACGGTAAGCTAGCCCTCCAAGATGGCCGCCACCAGGGAATCCCCAACTCTGTAACGTCATGTGAAAACTATCTTAATTTCTTCTTCCTCAGGGTAGTAAAACTCGCTTTCGCTGTGAACACTGTCATTATCGCTATCCATGCTGTAAAATTAATGCTATTCTTCTGAGAAATGCTGGCAAAATGTATAAGATTTTTGATAATCTTATAAATAAATCTTATTAAAAAAAAGATAAATGTTGACAAAAAATGCTACTATGTTTGTTGTTGTTGTGAACGAGCGAGTCTCCAGAGGTCCATAACCGGGGTCCGTAACTGGGGTCCGTATCGTAGGATACAGTCCTGCTCGCCAGCCAATCAGAGCGCAGGATTTGATGGAAACCAGACTGCGAAAAAAATAAATATGTTTATTTCTGTAATATCTCACAAAATATCAGGCCATTCTGTGGCTGGGAAGTTATTTAATTTGAAGGGATTCCCGAGCAAATAATGTGCATGAAATCGCTGCTTTGTGCAGTCAAGCACACAGAGGAAGTCCGTGTGCGCATGCACAGGTTCACCTTTGACCGTGCACTGACAGTTCCATCATTCTGTCGCTAAACAAACAGCTGATCACACCGAGGTGCTCGCTGAGCGCTGATATTTATTAGTTTGGTCCTGCGTTTCCTTTCCTTCACAACATACTGTAACGTCTTTTCTTCTTGCTTTCTGTTAATGTAGTCGGTCTTTCACGTTTCATTTGCACACTCACCTCCTTCATTTTTCTCTCCTGTTTCAAATTTGTATCCCACAATGCCTTGCATGAATGGGGAAAGCCCACCACGTCATGCATGACATAGTATCTTGTATTGGTTCATGGTGAAGCAGAAAAAATAGCCTTTAATTGTTCTATTTAAAAAAAAAAAAACTAATAAAATTGGAAGTCAGTGATTCGAATACAGTAGCTTTTGGTCCACTAAACAAAAATACTTGGGTGTCAGGGAAAATTCTTTTTATGACCTACACTTAAAAAATCTGAAAGGCAGTCTAGCTTTAAACAATTCAGAACGTGGCACCTTTGGTAGCAGACCACCCAATTGTATATCAGCAAAAGCACTGGAACACAGTCTTAAAGCTAGATGGCCTTTCAATTTCATAAAATCGGTGAAATTTAGTTCCCTCTGAAATTTGGTCATTGTGATGTATGTTTATTTCTGTAATATGTCACAAAATATCAGGCCATTCTGTGGCTGGGAAGTTATTTAATTTGAGGGGATTTCCGAGCAAATAATGTGCATGAAATTGCTCGCTTCGTGCAGTGAAGCAGACAGAGGCAGTCCGTGTGCGCATGCGCAGGTTTACCTTCTTCTTCTTCTTCTTCTTCTTTTGGGTTTTACGTCAGCTGGCATCCACAGTGTTACATTACTACCATCTACAGGCTTACCTTGACCATGTACTGACAGTTCCATCATTCTGTTGCTAAACGAACAGCTGATCACACCGAGGTGCTCGCTGACCACCGATATTTATTAGTTTGGTCCTGTGTTTCCTATCCTTCGCAACATAACGTCTTTTCTTCTTGCTTTCCATTACTGTAGTTGGTCTTTCACGGTTCATTCACACACTCACGTCCTCCATTTTTCTCTCCTGTTTCAAATTTGTATCCCACAATGCCTTGCACAAACAGGAAAAGCCCACCACGTGATGCATGATGTAGTATCTTGAATTGGATCATGGTGAAGCAGGAAAAAATAGTGGAGAATTTAGGGCCACGTGGCCCTAAATTAATTAATTGTTCTATTAGAAAAAAAAGAATAAAATTGGAAGTCTGTGATTCGAATTCAGTAGCTTTCAGTCCCCTAAACAAAAATGGATTGGATGTCAGGGAAAATTCTTTTTATGACCTATACTTGAAAAATCTGAAAGGCAGTCTATCTTTAAAATCAACTAAAGTTATAAACCACAAAATATTTGGTTGCATATCCCTTGCTTTGGCCTTTCCATAACTTTGGAAGCGGTTCATCTTGGTTCCAGGATTTTTGTGGTTCATCTCTGTATGTCTTTGTGAATTCCAATCTGGCCTTCTGATTCTTACTGCTGATGAGTGGTTTGCATCTTGTGGTATGGGATCTATACGCTCTTGAAGTCTACTTCAAATAGTGGATTGTGGTTCCTTTCACTGTGGAGGTTGGTAGTGATGTGTCTGACTGCTGTTTTGGGGGTTTTCTTCACAGCTCTCACTATGTTTCTGTCATCAACTGCTGTTGTTTTCCTTGGATGACCTGTTCCATGTCTGGTTGTTAGTACACCACTGGTTTCTTTCTTTTTCAAGACATTCAGAATTGTTACATTTGCTATGTATGGAAGCCTATTCACACCACTTGAAAAAAAGTTTTTTGATTAATTGCGAGATAGTATGTCACAATTCTGAGATACCATCTCGCAATTCTGACTTAGTATCTCACAATTCCGAGATACTATCTCGCAATTCTGAGTTACTATCTCACAATTCTGACTTAGTATTATTGTGAGAAAATATGTCAGAATTGGGAGTTAGTATCTCAGAATTGCGAGATAATTATGTCAGAATTGCGAAATAGTATCTCACAATTGTGAGATAGTAAGTCAGAATTGTGAGAAAGTATCTCACAATTGCGAGTTAGTATCTTGCAATTCTGAGATAGTATCTCACAATTGCAAGATACTATCTCGCAATTAAGACGAAAAAAAATCAAACATGGCGCAAATAGGCTTCCATAGCTATGCTTGTGCAAAAGGTCTCATTGATTTTTCATCTCATCTCATTATCTCTAGCCGCTTTATCCTGTTCTACAGGGTCGCAAGCAAGCTCATTTTCCCCTTTTCTCAACATTAAAATGGCTTAATTTTCTCCCATAGGTAGCTGTCTGGTCTACATGTTGGTTTATCCTTTTTAAAAACAAATGCAGTCTTCACCACGGAAACCTAGGGTTCAAACCAAGACTAGACATATCGAGCTATTAATTGTTTAAAAAAAATCAATCTAACAGTGCACACCTGGGCAACAAGAAACACCTGTCAGTCATATGCTACAATATTTTTTGATCACTTGAAAAGTGGGTGGGTTCAAACAAAAGGTGCCATGTTCTAAGTTGTTTAATACATCTAGATGTCAATATCAGGAAATGAAAGTTAAATTCTGATCTATAACAAAAACAAAAGAATTGGCCTTGCCATTACAATATTTTTGAAGGGTAATGTAGTTAATACGATGTCTTGATTCTTGGTCCACATTTACAATCATAATACATTTTTTGTCATAATGAGAAAATAACTGCTGCTTTTCACTTCCAGATTCAAAATTTCTGAATCAGTTGCCCTGTTAACAAAGGATTCAGATGTCTTGCTCTTGTGTGAGATGAGATCTGTGGAAATCTGCTTTTAATCAACATCTTTTAAAGCAGAAAGTTCTCTGCATTCACTAATGAGAGCATGACACACTTGTATTTCTCACCCTGCTTTCAGAACCTTTTCCAGTTTCACGAAGTTTCATCATTGCTTTAAAATACAATCCCAATTCCAAAAAAGTTTGGACACTGTGTAAATTGTAAATAAAAACAGAATGTGACAATTTGCAACTCATGGAAAGCCTATATTTCATAGAAAATAGAACAAAGACTACATATCAAATGTTGAAACTGAGAAATTTTATTGTTTTTTGAAAGATCTAGGCTCATTTTGAATTTGATATTAGATTAGATTAGATTAGATTAGATTAGATTAGATTAGATTAGATTAGATTAGATTAGATTAGATTAGATAAAACTTTTATTGATCCCTTTGGGCGGGTTCCCTCAGCAACACATTTCAGAAAAGTTGGGACAGAGGCAACAAAAGACTGAAAAAGTTGTGGAATGCTAAAAAAGAAAAAAAAACTAATTTGGTTAAATGGCAAAAGGCCTTAACATGACTGGGTATAAAAAGAGCATCCCAGAGAGGCGGAGTCTCTCAGAAGTAAAGACGGGGAAGGGTTCACCACTCTGTGAAAGACTGCTTGGGCAAACAGTGCAACAATTTAAGAATAACGTTCCTCAATGTAAAATTGCAAAGAATTGAAGGATCACATCATCTATGGTCCATAATATCGTTAAAAGATTCAGAGAATCTGGAGAAATCTCTGTATGCAAGAGACAAGGCTGAAAACTGACATTGGATGCCTGTGATCTTCAGGCCCTCAGGCGACACTGAATTAAAAGCGGGCACGTGTCTGTAGTGGAAATCACTGTATGGGCTCAGGAACACTTCAGAAAACCATCGTCTGTGAAAACAGTTTATTACTGCATCCACAAGTGCAAGTTAAAACCAGATATAAACAATATCCAGAAACACCGCCAGCTTCGCTGTGTCCGAGCTCTTTTACGATGGACTGAGGCAAAGTGGAAAATTGTTCTGACGTCTGACGAATAAAAAGTAGAAATTCTTTTAAGAAATCATGGACACCACGTCCTCCAGGCTAAAGAGGAGAGGGACCATCCAGCTTGTTATCAGTGCACAGTTCAAAAGCCAGCATCTGTGATGGTACGAGGGTGCATTAGTGCACATGACATGGGTAGCTTGTACATCTGGGAAGACATCATTAATGCTGAATGATATATACACGTTTCAGAGCAATATGCTGCCATCCAGACAAAATCTTTTTCAGGGAAGACCTTCCTTCTTTCAGCATAACAATGCCAAACTGCTTTCTGCACATAATAAACTGCATGGCTCCATCGTAAAAGAGTCCGGGTGCTAAACTGGCCTGCCTGCAGCCCAGACCTGTCTCCCATTTAAAACATTTGGTGCATTATGAAGCGCAAAATATGACAAACAAGACCCCAAACTGTTGAGCAACTGAAATTGTATATCAGGCAAGAATGGGACAACATTTCTCTTTCAAAACTACAGCTATTGGTCTCTTCAGTTCCCAAATGTCTACAGTGTTTTCAAAAGTAGATGTGATTCAACACAGTGGTAAACATGCCCCTGTCCCAACTTTCTTGAAATGTGTTGCTGACATCAAATTCAAAATGAGCATCTATTTTTCAAAAAAAACAATAAAATTTCTCAGTTTCAACATTTGATATGTTGTCTTTGTACTATTTTCAATGAAATATAGGGTTCCAAGATTTGCACATTATCACATTCTGTTTTTATTTACAGTTTACGCAGCATCCCAATTTTTTTTTGGAACTGGGTTTGTATATAGTGTACAAGCGGATTAGGTTCCAATGCCATACATTCTCACATCACTTTGTTTCCCTCTCTGCAGATCTCTGTGTCTTAATCCTCCATGTTAAATCTGTAATGACTAAGTCAGCGATGCAGCCTGACACAAACATAACTCCCTCACTTAAAACACAGGGTTTAACCCCGTCTTCTCTTTTCTCCCCAGTCATCACTCAGGAATAGTGAATGTGTTATTCTCATCTAAGGTAAGCTTTCATATGGTTTCGGGCATATGAAGCTTATTTATATCATTCATTCTGTAGCTCTCACTAATCCTGCTTTTGCTGATTTTTCTTCGGTCATGACCTTGACGCCGTGCTTTTCATTGGAGTGTTGGCGAGAGTGCTATTCGCATCGTTTCTGTTCATCAACAGTTGTGTCAATCATGTCTATGCTGTACTTGAGAATGTATTCCATAATCCTTCCTGCATGCTTTCCCATAGCACTGATGGCGCTAAACTGGTGTGTGAGCAAACTTTGTCTGTAATGAATGGAAAACTTTGCCAGTGGCTCAGATGCCAGTGTGCTGCTTGCATGATCCCTGTTTCATAGTAACTGTGTTTGTGGCCACATGCAACATTTTCCAAACACAGGGTGAGTAAGTTCCTCCTTTCAGTCTGAGTCAGCCGTTTGGAGTCAGCCATTTTTTCCCCCAGATGTTTGCAACTACAGTATTGTAGGCAATACTGTATATTGTCTCTTCTTTAAGAGAGTACATTTAACAGACTTCTGACCCACTAGCCATTGTAGAGCAAGTGCACATAATATTACTGTAGTAGGAGACGTTACTATACTCACAGTTTTGTGTAGTGCCTGCTTCTCTGACATCTTTCTTTCTATATGTGTCTCTCCCTCTGTTTTTTTTTTTTTAAATCTACTCCTTTGATGTGTACAAGGTGCATTTTAGACACTGACCACACACTACACTATATTACACTGCAATGTGTCTTTCTTTTCCTCATACACATGCTACATGCTTTTCCTTTATCTCCTTCAGGAGGCTTTACATTCATCGAGCTGATGAAGCGTGGCGTTCCCTTGCATCTTATTGATAAATATATGAATGAGACAAAGTCGCCGGTGCAGGAGAAGAAGGGATCTGACTGATGAGAGATTCAACCAGTGCTTTCCCAGTAATCCATGTTGCTAGAGCTCTTTAGTGACGTGTGTGTGATCCGTCTTTGGTATGACATGCGGTGTTCGGACATGGACCTATAGTACTTAAGAAAGGTTTGCTAATGGCTAGCTGTATGACAAGCTGCTTTTTCCCAAAACACTGTTCAAGCACGGATGCATGTTTTCAGCAGAATTGGATCGCAGCTTCAAAATGTGTCAGCCGCAGTAAATGATTCTTGGATGGCAAATATGTTGGTTGATTCAATGTATTATTTTGTTTCCTGTTCAAAAAGCATGCCTTGGGGCTGCCAGTGGAAATTTGATGTTTTATTTTTGTGTTATTTTTCCAGCTCTTCTCCCTTCAGTGTACTCTGGTGAATATAACAAAAATAATGCTCGGTGTAATGTTGTAAAACAGCCTAACTAGTCTCTCTTGACATGCGAGCTGTTCAATCAGTTATACATTTGAAGTGTTTGTCTCTCAGATTTGATAAAGATGAGAATATCTATCTAGTGAAAGACGTAGCAGTGCTTCATTTAGTATGGTTGAGTTGAATAAATGTCACAATAATAAAGATGTGTGTTTTTAACAGTACGATTCCGTTTTGTTGTTGTTGTTTGGCACATTGCATGTTTAAAGATGTCTGTTCCCTCATAGCAGCCAAACTTGCTGAAACACCCAGCTTGTTATCAGCTGCCAAATCACATGTGAACTAATCAAACTGGTAGATCATCTTTGCTAGCTGGTGAGTTATTTTCCAGCTTCTTTCTTCCATAATAACTATACACTGAAGTTTTCTAACTGCCTTACTGTTGTGCTATTATCTAAAATAAATAAATAACGTGTTTACGATGTAGCATTAGAAGCAGGAATTCACAAACCGTTTGCTTTCTACCAGTTTGATCTGCTTGGCTTGTCAGACTAAACTGGATTTTTCAGCAGGGTTGTTAGGCCCTGTTCACACCTGGGTAAGTGGACAGCGCTTGATAAGTACACATGAACCAGGTTCAATGTGTCTCAAAAGACACGTCGTCATCCAATCACTCAAACCACGTTCGGATGGGATCTGGGACGCGTATGACCACATAACAGCCGTAGTGTGAACGCAAAAGCATCCTGGACAGTAACAAAAGTCCTCTACAAAAACTGTCTCATTGCCCTAGCTGGAAAATACAAAATCATTGCAAGACTATTTGGAAATCGCACTGAATGATAAGAGGATAACGGATAAAGGCGATGCTACTGTATAACAGCAGGTACAAAAACAGCTGCTTATTTCATTAGCTTAGTTTTCTCGTCTCGTTTCTCATTAATGTTTGTTTTGTCAGCAGCCCATATGATCGAAACAGATGAAAAAACCTGTACAGGTACCCGTACCTGAGACAAGACATTTCTCCCACCAAACAAATACAGAAGACTAACATTATACACATTTGTGATGTATGAAATCCAATCACAAGTGGTCACTGGAGATGCATTTAAAATGCCAGCGATGTGTTTTGACTGTACACTGGAGATGGATGTGTGAACAGGGCATTACATTTCATTTGCACACAAACAAGTTCATGTAAACATAAAGATTACACATTTGATGATGTTTGTGAAAGCGGGTTGTTTAAGCAACATAAGAAAAAGGTTCACTTGTGTGGACTAGGGGACAGACCTTGGACTGTGTGTGTGTGTGTGTGTGTGTGTGTGTGTGTGTGTGTGTGTGTGTGTGTGTGTGTGTGCCCGCATGCGTGTTTATTACACAATGTATTTTTTATCAACGAAGTGAGGATATTTTGGCTGGTCCTCAGTTCTTCACAGAGCTGTTTGAGTGTTGAGACTTAGATTTAGGGTTCAGGTTAGAATTAGGTTTAGGTTAAAGTTAGAGTAAGTGTTAGGGTTAGGCATTTAGTTGTGATGGTTAGGGTAAGGGGCGAGGGAATGTATTATGTCAGTGAGTCCCCACAAAGATAGAAGAACAAGTGTGTGTGTGTGTGTGTGTGTGTGTGTGTGTGTGTGTGTGTGTGTGTGTGTGTGTGTGTGTGTGTTTGCTTGCTACACATTATTTTTTTTTATCAACAATGTTTGGAAATTTTTGGAAAGTGAGGACATTTTGGCTGGTCCTCACTTCTTCAAAGAACTGTTTGAGGGTTAAGGCTTAGTTTTAGGGTTCAGGTTAGAATTCGGTTTAAGTTAGGGTAAAGTTCAGGGTTAGGGATTTAGTTGTGATGATTAAGGTGAGGGTAAGGGGTGAGGGAATGTATTATGTCAGTGAGTCGCCACAAAGATAGAAGTACAATTTTGTGTGTGTGTGTGTGTGTGTGTGTGTGTGTGTGTGTGTGTGTGTGTGTGTTACACATTTTTTTTTAATCAACAAACTTTGGAAATTCTTGGAAAGTGAGGACATTCTGGCTGATCCTCACATCCTTCAAAGGGCTGTTTGAGGGTTAAGGCTTAGTTTTATGGTTCAGGTTAGAATTAGGTTTAGGTTAAAGTAAGTTAGGGTAAGTGTTAGGGTTAGACATTTAGTTGTGAGGGGTAAGGGGCAAGGGAATGTATTATGTCAGTGAGTCACCACAAAAATAGAAGTAAAATTGTGTGTGTGTGTGTGTGTGTGTGTGTGTGTGTGTGTGTGTGTGTGTGTGTGTGTGTGTGTGCTACACATTATTTTTTTATCAACAAACTTTGGAAATTCTTGGAAAGTGAGGGCATTTTGGCTGGTCCTCACTTCTTCAAAGAACTGTTTGAGGGTTAAGGCTTAGTTTTAGGGTTCAGGTTAGAATTCGGTTAATGTTAGGGTAAGGGTCAGGGTTAGGCATTTAGTTGTGAGGGTTAGGGTAAGGGGTGAGGGAATGTATTATGTCAGTGAGTCCCCACAAAGATAGAAGTACGAGTGTGTGTGTGTGTGTGTGTGTGTGTGTGTGTGTGTGTGTGTGTGTGTGTGTGTGTGTGTGTGTGTGTTGCTTGCTACACATTATTTTTTTATCAACAATGTTTGGAAATTTTTGGAATGTGAGGACATTTTGGCTGGTCCTCACTTCTTCAAAGAACTGTTTGAGGGTTAAGATTTAGTTTTAGGGTTCAGGCTAGAATTCGGTTAAAGTTAGGGTAAGGGTCAGGCTTAGGCATTTAGTTGTGAGGGTTAGGGTAAGGGGTGAGGGAATGTATTATGTCAAAGAGTCCCCACAAAGATAGAAGTGCAGTTGTGTGTGTGTGTGTGTGTGTGTGTGTGTGTGTGTGTGTGTGTGTGTGTGTATACTTGCTACACGTAATTTTTTTTATCAACAATGTTAGGAAATTTTTGGGAAGAGAGGACATTCTGGCTGGTCCTCACTTTCTTCACAGAGCTGTTTGAGGGTTCAGTATGGGGTTGGGTATTAGGGTGGTATTAGGGTGGAGTTGGGTATTAGGGTGGTATTAGGGTGGGTTTGGGTATTAGGGTGGTATTAGGCTGGGGTTGGGTATTAGGGTGGGTTTGGGTATTAGGGTGGTATTAGGGTGGGGTTAATATTGGGGTGGTATTAGGGTGGGGTTAATATTAGGGTGGGGTCAGGTATTAGGGTGGGGTTAATATTAAGGTGGTATTAGGGTGGGTTTGGGTATTAGGGTGGTATTAGGCTGGGGTTGGGTATTAGGGTGGTATTAGGGTGGGGTTAATATTGGGGTGGTATTAGGGTGGGGTTAATATTAGGGTGGTATTTGGGTGGGGTTGGGTATTTAGTTGTGAGGGTTAAAGTTTGGGTAAGGGAGTGTATTATGTTTGCATACATGTCAACCTATACGGAATGTCCGTATTTTATACGGATTTGATTCAATAAACGTAGTATACGGGCGTACAAATAAAGTTATACGGATTCTTTAAAAAACTTCAATATTTATTTTGAGCTATAATCAATTCCCACGATGATAAAAGAGCGCATAACATTCATTTACAACCGTACTGTACACCACAGACAGCCAGTAAAGAGTCTTATGAAATCGCGCGTTATCTTGTGGTAGCGAGACTTCGTTCCACTTCTGATCATGCGCACACCGCATTGCGAGAATCCCGCCAACCGGGAAGTAACATTTTGTTTGAAAAGCGTATTTCCACCTGAGCGACTTTCGCTAGCGACTGAAAAGATTCTGAATGGGCACTCCGGCAAGATCAACACAGACACTTGCTGTGACATGCAGCCTAGTGAGTATTGGTGCAGACTGCTAAAAAAAGCTGTCATGGAGTACAATTCAGAACATTAGAGTGACACTTTGTGTTTTTGTCGAACATTGGAGCTTTGTATTCATTCTGAAGGTTTATTGTTATTAATATTGAATAAAAAGTAACTTCGTTGTTAATTATCATTCAAATTTTAGGTAAATTATTTTAATTTGCATCTTATACGGATTTTAGAAGGGAAATACGGATTTTGGAGGTTGGTTATACAGGTTTGATTGACCAAAGGTTGACATGTACTGTATGTTCTGTTTGAGTGAGAGTGAGTGAGTTTAATTTTCCCGGCTGTTTCCACTTCCGCTCCGTGATTTCCTGTTCGCTTCACTTTTCTACTTCCGAAGCAGTAGCGCGCTGTAGAACTCTGCGCTGGTTCCGCGGTGGGAATGCGCCTCTCTCTCTCCCGGTAGCTGACGCGGCGGTGGAGATTAAAAGGGCAGAGCCGGTGTTCCGGTGTCGGAGTCGGTAATGTGGTCGGAACCGCTGTCCCCGGCGCAGCTGAAGCGCCTGGAGGAGCACAAGTACAGCGCGGAGGGGCGCTCCTTACTGGAGCCTCCGTGCCAGCTTTACTGGAACTGGTTAGTGCTGCAGATCCCGACGTGGCTCGCGCCGAACACGCTGACCATCACAGGACTCGCCATCAACATCATCACCACCATCATCCTGCTGCTGTACTGCCCCACGGCCACGCAGGAGGTGAGCAACTTCAGGCCAGTCAGCCCTCTCTCTCTCTCGCTCTCTCTCCACTTTAATAAAGCACACGATCACGAGTTCCCCATAAAAACCTCCTCAAAGTGAGTAATAACTCCCCAGGGCTGACACGATACCATCGACCTCCATACCGATATCACCACGATACCAGATTAATACCGATAAAACACATACAAATAACAAGAACTGGAAACACCATTACAGCACCTTGGGTGTAATAAACAATGTTTATTACACATTTTATTTTTGTATTTCTGTAGGTTTTCTGGTGTATGTTTTTAGTTTTGAGCGTGTTACACTAGTACACTTTTTTTACTTGTATGTTTTTTACCTTCAACATTGTTGAAGGTTATGCTTTCACTTTTGTTTGTTTATCTGCTCCCAATGTAACTCAAAGTAGTGAACACACTTTGATGAAAATTTCAGGAAAGGTGTGCCATGGGCCAATATGATTGATTAGATTTTGATGCAAATCCGGATATGTATGTGGCTCCAGGGTTCCTCCCCCCCCCATCCTGAATGTCTCATCTCATTATCTCTAGCCGCTTTATCCTGT
This sequence comes from Neoarius graeffei, assembly GCF_027579695.1. Classification (NCBI taxonomy): domain Eukaryota; kingdom Metazoa; phylum Chordata; class Actinopteri; order Siluriformes; family Ariidae; genus Neoarius; species Neoarius graeffei. The sequence goes on from NC_083570.1 coordinate 44,578,844, forward strand.
TCTACAGGGCCGCAGGCGAGCTGGAGCCTATCCCAGCTGACTATGGGCGAAGGGCGGGGTACACCCTGGACAAGTCACCAGGTCATCACAGGGCTGACACATAGACACAGACAACCATTCACACTCACATTCACACCTACGCTCAATTTAGGCCAAGTTTACATTAGACCGTATCTGTCTCGTTTTCTTCGCGGATGCACTATCCGTTTACATTAAAACGCCGGGAAACGGGAATCCGCCAGGGTCCACGTATTCAATCCAGATCGTGTCTGGTCCGGTGCTGTGTAAACATTGAGAATACGCGGATACGCTGTGCTGAGCTCTAGCTGGCGTCGTCATTGGACAACGTCACTGTGACATCCACCTTCCTGATTCGCTGGCGTTGGTCATGTGACGCGACTGCTGAAAAACGGCGCGGACTTCCACCTTGTATCACCTTTCATTAAAGAGTATAAAAGTATGAAAATACTGATGCAAATACTGCCCATTGTGTAGTTATGATTGTCTTTAGGCTTGCCATCCTTCCACTTGCAAGTGGTAAGTGATATGCGCTGGGATCACACACACAGCGGCTCAGTCCCGAATCACAGCTCGTGCGCTATACTCGCGGGCTCTGTGAGCTGCGCAGGGCCGGAGTGCGCACCCTCCAGAGGGCACTCGCTGTTCAGGGCGGAGTGATTTGGAGCGCAGGATGCCTGCGGAGCCAAGCGTATCCGTGTATTGGTGTTGCTGTGTGCACGCTAATCGTTTTAAAAATGTTAATCTGATGATCCGCTGATACGGTCTAATGTAAACCCCACCTTAGAGTCACCAGTTAACCTAACCTGCATGTCTTTGGACTGTGGGGGAAACCGGAGCACCCGGAGGAAACCCACGCGGACACGGGGAGAACATGCAAACTCCGCACAGAAAGGCCCTCGCCGGCCCCGGGGCTCGAACCCAGGACCTTCTTGCTGTGAGGCGACAGCGCTAACCACTACACCACCGTGCCGCCCCGTTCTGAATGTAACTCAAAAATAGTGAAGAAATTTTGATAAAATTTGTGTACAGCTTTAGTATTATCCTAGATTCAAGTGATTTTTTTTTATGTTGATCTGGTTCCAGATTTTGGATCCGGATCAATTTTTTTGCAATCGAGATGACTCCAAAAGTAGTGGATGGGATTTGATGAAATTTGGTGTGATTTGAAATATGATCTGTATCTTCTTCTGGATCCTGAGTAGTGTAATAGGTTAGAGAGAGACGGCCTTTCGATTTCATAAAATCGGTGAAATTTAGTCATTGTGATATCTGTTTATTTCTGTAATAACTCACAAAATATCAGGCCATTCTGTGGCTGGGAAGTTATTTAATTTGAGAGAATTCCGGAGCAAATAATGTGCATGAAATTACTCACTTTACGCAGTCAAGCAGACAGAGGACGTCCGTAGGTTTACCTTGACCGTGCACTGATAGTTATATCATCTCATCTCATTATCTCTAGCGGCTTTATCCTGTCCTACAGGGTCGCAGGCAAGCTGGAGCCTATCCCAGCTGACTACGGGCAAAAGGCGGGGTACACCCTGGACAAGTCGCCAGGTCATCACAGGGCTGACACATAGACACAGACAACCATTCACACTCACATTCACACCTACGCTCAATTTAGAGTCACCAGTTAACCTAACCTGCATGTCTTTGGACTGTGGGGGAAACCGGAGCACCCGGAGGAAACCCACGCGGACACGGGGAGAACATGCAGACTCCACACAGAAAGGCCCTCGCCGGCCACAGGGCTCGAACCCGGACCTTCTTGCTGTGAGGCGACAGCGCTAACCACTACACCACCGTGCCGCCCTAGTTATATCATCTTGTCACTAAATGAACAGCTGATCACACCGAGGTGCTAGCTGACCGCCAATATTTATTAGTTTGGTCCTGCGTTTCCTTTCCTTCATATGTAACATAACGACTTTTCTTCTCGCTTTCCATTACTGTAGTCGGTCTTTCGCGTTTCATTCGCACACTCGCGTCCTCCATTTTTCTCTCCTGTTTCAAATTTGTATCCCACAATGCCTTGTGCGAGCGGGGAAAGCTCACCTCGTGATGCATGATGTAGTATCTTGTATTGATTCATGGTGAAGCAAGAAAAAATAGCAGAGTTTCGGGCCACATGGCATCAGTTTATAATTATAGGTACTTGGTTTTCAGACCAAATTCTGTTTCAGGGATCGGTGCGTTCATTTTAACATCAAATTAGGACACACACACTTTTGATAAAGAAACATTCAGGGACAGCAACCTGAAAGGAATTAGCTCACCCTTTCCAGAATCTTCTATGGTGAGTAGCGAGTCGGCATTTTCGATGCCATCGATATTCCACTGTGTTACATTTGAAAAACAATCGGCAACAATGAAGTGAAATCCTAAGATGTCATGGATCATAAATTATAACGTGAAATTGACGCTAATTTGCCGAAGTTGTCCGTCCGTCCATCCATCCATCCATCCATCCATCCATCCATCCATTTTCTTCCGCTTATCCAAAGTTGGGTTGCGGTAGCAGCAGGGTATTCCAGGCGTCCCTCTCCCCAGCAACGCTTTCCAGTTCCTCCTGGGGGATCCCAAGGTGCTCCCAGGCCAGATGAGATATGTAATCTCTCCAGTGTGTTCTGGGTCTACCCCGAGGTCTCCTCCCAGTTGGACATGCCTGGAAAACCTCCAAAGGAAGGCACCCAGGAGGCATCCTAATCAGATGCCTGAACCACCTCAGCTGACTCCTTTCGACTTCCTTTCAGATCCCTCCGGATGTCTGAGCTCCTCACCCTATCTCTAATGGTGATGATACACGGGGCAACTTTTTGGGCAATGTTGCCGAGCAAAGTTGCTGGCAACGGGCAACTAGGTGAGACACAGGGCAACTTTTCAGGGCAACAACAGTTAGCAACGGCAGTTTACAGTTAGCTAAAAAAAAAATTGATGTCTTAATTTTTGCTGTGACCATTTAATCGAGCTGTCTGTTGTTTTTTAGAGCTTTGGTGAGGTAAATTCCTCCATATAGAATATTAAAATAACAACTTACCGGAGTAAAAACAGATGAGGAGTCTCTCCATCTCTTCACTCCACTGACACTGAGCGGCCGCCATATTTGTTTGAAATTTCTGATCCGAACCTCACCGGAGGTCACATGACTCGATACTCGCGTTCTGATTGGCTTATCTCAAAAAGTTGCCAGAGATTATCAAAACCATTCAGAAAGAAGCAATGTTGCCCAATCTCAATAGAAAAGAGTCAAAACGCAATTGCCCAGCAACATTGCTCGGCAACATTGCCCAAAAAGTTGCCCCGTGTATCATCACCATAAGGGTGAGCCCAGCCACCCTACAGAGAAAGCTAATTTCAGCTGCTTGTATCCGCGATCTCATCCTTTCGGTCGCTCCCCAAAGCTCATGACCATAGGTGAGGGTTGGAACGTAGATTGACTGGTAAATCGAGAGCTTTGTCTTCCGGCAGTGGCGGTTCTAGACCAAAATTACTAGGGGGGCCGAGGTGGGGCCAGTGTTTTTTCAGGGGGGCACATATAAGGACAAAACATGGCAATATTTAAGCGTTCAAAATGTTTTGTTTAGTTTATTTAAAACCAAAACAAAATACATTGAGCATAAATACAATGAGATAAACATTCTGTCTCAATAGCCTAAACATAAAATACATTGTGCTCAATAAATCTTAAAACCATGTTTCTCTTTTTTTGTAAAATAAGATTTCTATTTTTGCATACAATGAACCTTTTATCTGTACGTGACACTTTTTTTAAATTCACAGTATGAATGAATTTTCTTTTTCACAGCATGAGACTTGAATGTGCGTACAATCACTATCTTTATCCAAATCACACTGTCATCATCTCAGTTTGATTTTTCACACGGAAATTCAGATCAATTTTCCTTACCTTCGCCTCTTTGCAGTAGCCTAGTCCTTGCAGGGCTGCAGCTGTTATCTCTTACGTCCGAAGTTTACAATTCGCGCTGCTGCTGGTCTTTCTGCTGCAGGTAACAGTGTGTGTGTAGCGCTTTAAGGAGTCCGTGTAGAACACGCCATCATGTCAGTTCTGATCTTCGAGCCAGCGCACGTCAAAATTAATAAATCTTATTATCTGTTCAGCACAGGGGCCACAACAGGGGCCAGGAGCAATTTTACAGGGGCACTGGCCCCCCCGGCCCCCGTTTAAAACCGCCTATGCCTTCCGGCTCAGCTCCCTCTTCACCACAACGGATCGGTACAAGTATCTTGTCGAAGTTGTCAAAGTTTAAAATTGTTTGACTGTTCTGTTTTCGTATGGTTACTCCGTTGTAATGGACCAGAACCGGTGTCATGATAAAAGAAAGTAAATATTGAGCTGGGTTTTGAAGGGCTCACTAACAGTGAGGTTTTTCTGCACAGAGAACTAACAGAGTAGCAGTCACGTGCTTTCAAAACGTGAAAACATGGGTGAGGGTGTATAACTATCCTGGTTGTATTCCCACTTTGTGCCTTGGATAGGTTTCTCTGAGCACCATAAAGCAACAGTGAAGATGAATAAATGAACAAGTTTTACGTCAATACATAGCGTTCGCCTTGAGGTTCTGTTTCATCATCGGGTTTATTTATTTATTCAGTAGGCTCCAGTGCAAGAAGCTGTCAACTCGTACACTGTTGACGTGAGTGCAGATATAAAAGAGAATCCAACACTGAGGTGTTTTGCTGTGTCGAAAAGTAGCTTGTGCAAGTCTGTGTGTATCGTTATTCCTGGCTCTTGACCTTTGACCTGTCCTGAACGCAGTCGAGAGGCATTATGACCCTTATTCTGTGATTATACTCTTGCTGATTTATTGCTCCAGAGATCAGCAGCTTTCCTATCACAAGTTGACCCACCTGTTGGGATCATCGGGAGATAAAGACCGACCTTTGTCCTCGCTGACTGAAAGATAGATCTCTGGAGTTTATTGTGCTGTTTGTAACAAAGGAGTCGGATCAACCCTTGTTTGTCTAACAATAGCACATCTGTTAGGCTGCTGGCTGATACTGAATGCACGCATTACTTCAGTATTGAAGGAATGTACAGGAGTTAGTAAAGTGCTGAATAAGCCCTTGGCATTCATAGATTTCAAGCACAAATGAAATCCAGATTTGTCCTACTGACATATAGGTTGATAAGAATTTAATACGCGTTGTATGTTGGTGTACAAAATGTATTCATCGTACAAGAAAACGCAGGGGTTTGGTGTACTGGACGATAAAGTTGAAATGCTGTATGTCAGTGCGCAGAATTACAGGACCAGAAAAACCACTTGCAGATCAGTGGAAGAACGGAGAGGAACTGAGACAGTGATGTGACACCGAGGTAGGGCTGTGCGATATATCGAATATACTCGATATATCGCGAAAATTCTGTGTGCGATACATAAAATTATTATATCGTAACTATTGAGTATTTTATGGTCATCTTCTGACTTGTATTTGTTTAAAACCTTTCCCGGTGGTTTTCTCCCTGTCCCTCAGGCAGTAACGTGAGAGGCTGCCTAAGGGTAAAGAAAACAATAACGTCACGCACTCGCCAACCAATCCCGGGCGACATCTCAGTGCTGAAAGGAACTTCCAGGAAGATTTTCTAGTTTCGGTTGTGTTGCCAGATTGGGCGGTTTTAAGTGCATTTTGGCGGGTTTTGAACATATTTTGAGCTGGAGAACGTCAGCAGTATCTGGCAACACTGCCGGCGGGAAGATTTCCTGGTTCCGGTTTACAGCGCTGACTCAGTTCGTGCAATCGCTGGTGTTGCACAGGCTACCGTGTAAGCTCTGGCAATTTCAGCGACAAATTACTTCCTAAAAGAACTAGTAAGGGGTCAGTCAACTGGCATTTTTTTTGGATATCGCGAGGAGGATGTGGAACAGCAAATGCCAGTTTGTAAAGTGTGCAAAAAAAACCAAACCTGTCATCACGAAAGGCAGCAGCACTACAAATATGTTCCATCACCTGAAACTCACCCGGTACAGTATGAAGAGTCTCTTAAACTCCGAACTACTTGCCCACGAGCTAAAACCCCCCACAATCTAAACAAATGACCATAGCGGCCTCGTTCTCCAAAGCCACCCATATGAGAAACCGAGTCAGAGATGGAGAGCTATAACGGATGCGATCACTAACGTCATTGCCGAAGACATGATCCCGATTAGTATAGTGGAAAAACCAGGCTTCCAAAAATTACTAAACACACTCGATCCCAAACATGAGTTGCCTGGTCGCAGACATTTTACAGAGAAGGCAATACCGGAATTCTACACATCTGAGAGGCAGAGCCAGAAAACATTCAGTTCAAAAGTGTGCAAAGAGAAAAATGATGTTTTGCAGATCTCTCTCTTCTCTCCCTCAATCTCTCTCTCTATTGTGAATGTTCCAGTGGTTCTCAGTAGTCAGGTTAATAGCTTGGAGATCTATTTTTTTAAATAATTTAATGAAAGAGCACTTTTCTTATTTAGGCTAAATGTCTCTCAGTGTTGAGCTGCACTTTATTGATTCGAGCTCTGAGCAGCTCTGTATTGTGTTGCCCCTTTGTTGCAATTTTCAAGATTGTTTTTGCAGTTTGTGCCACATCTTTGTTGAATAAAAATAGTCTTATTTCAACTCAATTGTGATTAATCACTAACATGAAAATTTAAAATGTGTTGAAAACCACCTGTAAAGTTAACCAAGAATGTTATTTAATCTGCAGGGATTGTAGTGAAAACAGTAAAGAGTAAACGTTAGATTTCATGGGGTCCTTTAGAGGAGATTTAAATATATCGAGATATATATCGTATATCGTGAAATGGAGAAAATGTATCGGGATATTCATTTTTCCCATATCGCACAGCCCTACACCGAGGCAACAGAAAGGTCAGAATAGTACAGGTACAGGAGGACGGTAAAAACAAGCCTGTACGGTATATTCTATAGACATGAGTGTTTTACTGGGAAATGCACCTTACATATTTTTCATACGAGCTACATCCGGGACATGGAGAACCAAAACTGTGACCTAAATCTCTCTGTCACTCGTGAGGAAATGGATGAACTGTTTTGATAAATTTGGGTGCTTTTTGTTTGTGAATGTATCTATGTACACTACCGTTGAAAAGTTTGGGGTCACTTTGAAATGTCCTTATTTTTGAAAGAAAAGCACTGTTCTTTTCAATGAAGATCACTTTAAACTAATCAGAAATCCACTCTATACATTGCTAATGTGGTAAATGACTATTCTAGCTGCAAATGTGTGGTTTTTGGTGCAATATCTCCATAGGTGTATAGAGGCCCATTTCCAGCAACTCTCACTCCAGTGTTCTAATGGTACAATGTGTTTGCTCATTGCCTCAGAAGGCTAATGGATGATTAGAAAACCCTTGTACAATCATGTTAGCACAGCTGAAAACAGTTGAGCTCTTTAGAGAAGCTATAGATAGTTTTCACATGACGTCACAGAGTCGGGGATTCCCTAGTGGCGGCCATCTTGCGGGTCAAGCTTACCGTACGGGTCACTGAGCACACATTGTAACGCGCGAGTACAAAGTCTTCAAAAGAACCCAAGCAGGCTATTTAAAGCTAGCAATGGTGCACACCTGTTGTATTCACGGCTGTCGTAATAGGTCAGATGATGACGTCAAGCGGAGCTTTTATGGAATTCCCACTGTACGGGAGCACGAAGGCGAGCAAACAAAGAAACTCAGCAGACAAAGGAGAAATCTATGGCTTGCGAGAATCAACCGCAAGGATTATCAGCCTTCCAAACACAGCAAAGTCTGCTCCCATCATTTTATAAGTGGTAAGTTGTTTAAATAAACAATCGTTTTTTATGTAAAATTTGTCTTAAATCAACTCGATATTATACACACACATTTATATGCAGTGTTGAGGGCTCTAAAATTCCAATGTTTACATACCTTGGCTGTAATTAGGACACGACTGTCACTTGTTTTTATATGGTGGACTTCACGGACCCAGCCACAGACAAAATAATTGTATGACTCCAGCGACTTGTATGCTTTGAGGTCGTCAAGTGTGTAGGCACTTTTACTATTCACAAAATAGTTCACAATATCAGGGTACGATATGGATGGCAGCCCTGCATAGCCACTTGAAAATGCATCTTTGTCCACTTCGTAGGGGTCAATTCCCCCAATCAAGGCCAGTTTGGCTGCATACCGTTGTCGTGAGATGTCGTCCAATGTATCTATATACCGGTACTTCCGTTTGCTTGATTTTGCCGACATTGATCTTTATTTTAGAAAACTGACTATATAACTTCATAAATTCGTCCGAGATAACGTAGCCGATAATGGCGATGGTCCGTTTTGTTTGACCCACAAGATGGCGGCTGGAGGGCGTTCCCTGGAATGCCGTGACGTCAGTGAAAACTATCTATAAAACTGACCTTCCTTTGAGCAGATTGAGTTTCTGGAGCATCACATTTGTGGGGTCGATTAAATGCTCAAAATGGCCAGAAAAATGCCTTGACTATATTTTCTATTCATTTTACAACTTATGGTGGGAAATAAAAGTGTGACTTTTCATGGAAAACACAAAATTGTCTGGGTGACCCCAAACTTTTGAACGGTAGTGTAATAAACACATGTTGGCTTGAAGATATGAAGTTTATCTTCTTGTGTTAAACTCATTTTTCATATGAAATGCATCACGGATCTGAGTGGCATATTTAAATAATACTGGCTGGGTTTTTTTTCATGGTCTATCAGATGTATTCCATTCAATTAGCATGATATTGAACGAGTTGAATACGAGTAGCTGAATGGAATATATCTGATATACCACGAAAAAAAGCCAGCCAATATTATTACACGTACATTCAATGGAACAATTATAGATACCTTTCGGGTGTTCAGCACGTCTTTCTCTTTCAAAATTGTCTCAAAATCTTCCGTATTTAATGAAGCAAACCTGGCAGCCATGTTTGTTTGCAAATTGTTAGTCACTGGCTAGCGCGGAAGTTTTACATCTTCGATGTTGTATCTTCTCCAGTTTTTCGATGTCCGTTGGCACGTTTTTCTCTTGTAAATATGCATGAAGAATATCTAATGAAGTTTTGGTAGCCTTTCAGGTGTTCAGCGAGTCTGTCTCTTTCCCGGTTGAACAAACAAATGCGTGTGCGCATGCGCAGCAGAAAACTCTCATTGAATATTCGCATCAGCTCTGACGTGTGATGTCATATCTTGACAATATCGTAAACCATATTCAACGCTCATTCTCCATTGGGTAATACACGTAGGATAAGCAGTATGCTAACAATATTGCATGCCATCAAACCATATGAATGAAACCCGCTAGAAGGGAATAGAACATGCTTTTATTCCATCGAAAAAGTGTCCTGTATGTATAATAATTCCCGATATTTCACTCTGATGACATCATTCCCAGTGTTTTCCCACTGACTCGATGCACATTGTCAAAATGGCGAACCGGTTCAGAATTAAAATTCTTTTGATTAACTTGCATATATAAGTTTCTTTTTGGAGATGTGTCTACATAATATAAATATAGATGAAAGTCTTCCGGATTTACCCGGAAATCCGGATATTTGACAAAACTCTTGAAAATCTCTGGTTTTCTGAATGGAGAAATTTATTTTTCGGATTTTTCGTGTTCCTAGACGCGGTGTAATACTTCGCATCGTCCTTGCATGGGCGCGGTCCTTAAATAGCCCAAACATAGTTCATTGATTAAAGACGTGTTCTTTGTTAACGGCGCGCGTGCCGGAGCTCGTTAGGCGCGCACGCCCAAGGCGCGCCTTCAGGTGCACGAGCTAAGGCGCGCAGGACTGACACCGTTCTGCGCAAGTGCAACACGATCGCACTAGAAAGCATGTTCAAGCTGCCGGTGTAGCTGCAGTCTTTTTAGTTGCGAATTACGAGTATCTCCTCTTGTGTTAATAATTCGCCATGTCAAAACAAGCAAAACTTTCCTCCTTCTTTCAACGTGAAGAGAGGTCAGCAATTTATTATATATTTTTTTCCCATCAAAGTTGCATTTTGTGGTTTCGAAGCTAAGTTTTAGTGCCGTTTCTAGAACACGTGGAAGAAACGGCAATAATGGAAGAGCCGGTTTCTAAGCTGCCTAAAACTAGCAATGGTAATTTATTTTTTGTTACATAATGTACTCAGGCTGCCAGTCAGTGTGTGACCCCTCCAAAAAAAAAAAATCCTAGCTACGCCCCTGATTTACATGAGAAATTTGGTCTTCATTGGTGTGTTTAAATTTACAGACAATCCAAACTAATGCAAACAATTGGCTTCAACTCACATAAATATGAATTGGAAATGTTTAGTTCACTTTAGCTTCTGCAAACACACAACTCTACTAAAAGATTGATAAACGAGGCTCAGTGTCCCCAACATTGAAAGCTGAAAGCTTTAGAAACTCTAACAGACCTTTACTTTTTAACAGCACTGTTTTGGGATTTTGCTGAGTTTACCTTCAACTGTCTGATATTTTTTTTCAAAGTAATGAACTGTGTAGCAGGAAAATCACCGCGTTTTTTTAAATGCACTCCTGAAAATTACTCATTAACTAGGGGAATTAAATTTGATATTTTTGACATGTTAATCATTAATCTACATGAAAAAAAAGGCTTAAAAGTTATAACTTGTTTTAGTGAAGTGAAAATAAGTACTAAAATGCACTAGAGTGCAAGGTTTTGCATGTTATGTTATTAAAATATTTTCGGGGGACGTTGCCCCCCCCGTCTTAGTTTGGCTTTCAAAAGTTAAGGATTTTTTTTCTTTGCTCCACTTTCATCTCTATATAAAGAACATTTACACGGTGGTGCGAAGATATGAAATTTATCTTTATTTTGTGTCATATTTCACTCATTCGCTTTGCTCACTCATGAAATATTCATTCACTACTCGAAGATAAACTTCATATCTTTGCACCACGATAATATCCTATATAAATTCCTCTGCTGTTGAATAATCTCCTTTTTGCAGGATTATCAGACCCCATTTTCATCATTTACAAAGCTTGGCTTTAGACCATGCATATAGTACTGATAAGAGTTGAACAGTACTCCAGGGGTCTGTGGATTATAGGCTTGTATGATATAACAATGTTGCTACGATATCATGTGCTATTTTTATCGCTGGTAATATAATATTACCAGCCCTGTAAACTATTAAGCATTTTATTCAATTTGCTTCATTCAATTTTACAACCCCAATTGCAAAAAAAAGTTGGGATGCTGTGTAAACTGTTCATAAAAACAATGTGACAATTTGCAAATACTGTATATGGGAACCCTATATTTCATTGAAAATAGTACAAAGACAACATATCAAATGTTGAAACTGAGAAATGTTATTGTTTTTTGAAAAATATATGGTCTTTCTGAGTTTGATGTCAGCAACACGTTTCAAAAAAGTTGGGACAGGGGCATGTTTACCACTGTGTTGCATCACCTCTACTTTTAACAACACTCTGTAAACATTTGGGAACTGAGGAGACCAGTTGCTGTAGTTTTGAAAGAGAAATGTTGTCCCATTCCTGCCTGATATACAATTTTAGTTGCTCAACAGTTCGGGGTCTCCTTTGTCATATTTTGCGCTTCATAATGCACCAAATGTTTTCAATGGGAGACGGATCTGGACTGCCATTTAGGCCAGTTTAGCACCCAGACTCTCTTACTACGGAGCCATGCAGTTTTAATATGTGCTGAAAGCAGTTTGGCATTGTCTTGCTGAAAGAAGGAAGGCCTTCCCTGAAAAAGATTTTGTCTGGATGGCAGCATATTGCTCTGAAACGTGTATATATCATTCAGCATTAATGATGCCTTCCCAGATGTACAAGCTACCCATGTCATGTGCACTAATGCACCCTCATACCATCACAGACGCTGGCTTTTGAACTGTGCACTGATAACAAGCTGGATGGTCCCTCTTCTCTTTAGCCTGGAGGACGTGGTGTCCATGATTTCTAAAAAGAATTTCTACTTTTGGTTCGTCAGACCTCGGGACAATTTTCCACTTTGCCTCAGTCCATCGTAAAAGAACTCGGGCCCAGAGAAGGTGGCGGTGTTTCTGGATATTGTTTATATCTGGTTTTAACTTGCATGTGTGGATGCAGTAATGAACTGTTTTCACAGACGATGGTTTTCTGAAGTGTTCCTGAGCCCATACAGTGATTTCCACTACAGACACGTGTCTGCTTTTAATTCAAATGTTGCCTGAGGGCCTGAAGATCACAGGCATCCAATGTCAGTTTTCAGCCTTGTCTCTTGCATACAGAGATTTCTCCAGATTCTCTGAATCTTTTAATGATATTATGTTCCGTAGATGATAGAGTTGAGCCGGATACTCGGCTGAAACGAGTATCCGGTACGGATAAAGCACTTTTGCCGAGTACGAGTATTATACGAGTAATACGAGTCAATATCTGTGCTCGGACTGAATGAAAATCCTCACACAGCGTCACAGCGCCCCTCCCCTACACACACCGCTCTGCTCACTCACACAGAGAACAGCTCTCTGTCTCTCCCTCAGTCACTCAGGTTCGCGGCTCTTTTCCGTTAACGTTTCGGGTTTCTTCAGCTTCAAGTTTGTTTTTATTTTAGTTTGTACTTACTTACAACCAGTAGAGTTCTGGTAAACGTGGGTTCGTTCAGACGTGGTGCTTGGTAGAAAGCGACTCGCGTTGCGTCTCTGCCTGTCGGAGATTTTTTTTTCTTTTTTTAACTGTTGCTTAAAAACAGGGTTTTTTTTTTACTTCATGCATTGAGTGTCTGACACTTTCTTGCTGTAATTCATGTAAAAATAAAGGTAGTAGTGGTATAAGTATTACAAATTAAGCTACACTCTCTCTGTCTCTCTCTGACGGTCGTCGGAGTTTTTTTTTTTTTTTTAAACCGTCAGTTGGCTCTAACCAGTTTTATTTTACTTCACGCACTGAGTGTCTGACACTTTTTCTAAGTAGTAGTGGTATAAATAATATTACAAATTAAGCTACACACACACACACACACACACACACACACACACACCTGGTGTGGAAATAAAAAAATTAAAAAGAACCAAAAAAAAATTAAAAAAAGAAAGTTATGTTGAGTATGAAAACTCTTGTTCATTACGTTTCATTTCATAATTGCAACCGCATGTGTTGTATTCATTGTTGCAAAACTTGTTCTGTAAATAGTTCGTTTGCTATCGTGATCAAAACCATTGATCTGAAGCTCAATGCTGATGCTGTCCTGTAAATCGTTTTCTAATCAGCAATAAATATAACAATTTCTGATCAACCCATATCAATTGCATGCTTTAAATAACATCCTGGTTAAAGTCCCGCCCGTTTCAAGACAACCAGACCCACTTCCGGGTTAAATCCCGCCCACTTCCGGGTTAGGACCCGCCCACTCCGAGTACAGATACGGATACAGATAATTCATATGGTTAACAGATACAGATAATGCTGTACTCGCTCATCCCTAGCAGATGATGTGATCCCCGAATTCTTTGCAATTTTACATTGAGGAACGTTATTCTTAAATTGTTGCACTGTTTGCCCACGCAGTCTTTCACAGAGCAATGAACCCATCCCCATCTTTACTTCGGAGAGACTCCACCTCTCTGGGATGCTCTTTTTATACCCAGTCATGTTACTGACCTGTTGCCAATTAACCAAATTAATGTTGTTGGGGTTTTTTTTAGCATTGCACAATTTTTTTCAGTTTTTTTGTTGCCCCTGTCCCAACTTTTCTGAAACGTGTTGCTGACATCAAATTCAAAATGAGCATAGATTTTTCAAAAAACAATAATTTCTCAGTTTCAACATTTTGATATGTTGTTTTTGTACTACCGTATTTTCCGGACTATACGTCGCTCCGGAGTTTAAGTCGCATCAGCCAAAAAATGCATTATGAAGACGAAAAAAACATATATACGTCGCACCGGACTATAAGTCGCACTTTTTTGAAGGGTTATTCTATCCATAGAATCTGTGATTGTATCTGATAAGCGGCGCGTGGTTACTGCGCGACTGCATTGTTTATTTAATAAACGAACAGCTGAGCAGTGGTAACGCGCCCTTTGCCCTGTAAGTAGCCTAGTCTGATTATTTTAAATATCTACTACTATCTTTAACACTATCACTATCGTTATTACTAATAGCCTATATTATTATTATTATAACTAATATTAGTAGTCTATTACTGATGCATTAATCAGTTTGCTTTTAGATTATTTTTACCGGTAGGGCTTATTATCGCCCCGTGGCTCTTTCATCTGTGTTATTAAAGCTGTAGTCATCATCGAGGAGAGTCATTCTTCATTTTTGTCGAATTTTATTTCATTAAATCAGAGGTCAAGTAGGCTATAGGTATATCATCTCCAAAGACAACCGTCTAGTGAAAAAAAAAAACAACAACCGCTTTTAAATCCCCTACTTAAATCCTTAAAAAGAGTAATTTAACTCATGTCTTGTGTGATCTGATCTCCAATGGTGAAATAAACCAGTTGTGATATGAGTAGTCTGTTATTTTAGAAGATAAATTTAATATATAATTTAATATATAGCCTAATAAAAATAATATTTTATAACATATCACGACATATTACTGTCTGTAACTGTTCGTCACTAAAGCGTTTTCTAAGATCATAATGTCTGATTTTTTTTTTTTTACACACACAATAAGCGCGTGTGCGTAAAGTTATAGTAAACCACCCCCCACCTTTTTTTTTTTTTTGAGTCGCCGGACCCACCCACCTCCTGCGTTCCGGGACCTCCCACTTCACAAATTAAGCACTGCCTAAAATCATTACATAACTTATTTAAATAACTATAGCCCTATCATTAATAATAAAACACAGGTCAATCAAGTTTATCAAGCTGGCGATTTCACTCCAAATCAGCAAATCCATTGAATTCCTCATCCTCGGTGTCGCTTCTGAACAACTCTGCCAACTCCAGCGGCAGACGAAGCGCCGTTTCCTCTTCTTCTGCGTGGCTGTTGTCAGACTCAGCATCAGCTCCAGTTATTCCGCGGTGAAAAAAAAAAACATATATACGTCGCACCGGAGTATAAGTCGCATGGCCAGCCGAACCATGAAAAAAAGTGCGACTTATAGTCCGAAAAATACGGTAATTTCAATGAAATATAGGGCTTCCATGATTTGCAAGTCTTCACATTGTGTTTTGATTTATGTTTTATACAGTGTCCCAACTTTTTTGGAATTGGCATTGTACGTTTGTATGAGTTCTCACTCAATGTGCTTCTTTTTCTAAATGAGAAAGAAGTCAACTGACCTGTGACTCTGGAATGATCTTCATATGTCTTTTGAACTCACTCTGATCTTAACAGACACTTCCTGGAAGCTCCGCCCCTTCCCCTAATCTCCCAACCCTCTCGCTTTCTGTCACGGTTAATGGAGAATATTTAAACAAGCCAACGATGACGTGTCAAGTCTAACACCTTTACAAATGTTGAAGCTGATGATAATTAGACAGAGATTAAATATGCAGGTTTTGTTTGTTTGGAACACTGATCAACCGAGAGAATGTCGCCATGAGAACATTAGACACCTGATTTCTCAGAGAATTACATAGAAATGTGATGTTATGATGTTTCCCACCACCCAGCGGAGATTTCGTGATGTGTGCAGTTCCTGACTGCACAGCTGATGTAGGGCTGGGCGATATGAGAGAAAATTATATCACGATATATTTTTTCAAAATTTTCGATAACGATATATATCACGATATAAATCAAATCACCATTTTTGTATTTTCTTTAATTTTCTGCTCAAAATATGAACATTACAAATTAGTAGTTCCTTCCTAATTAACAAAAATAGCTTAACAAGCCTTCAAGTTTCACAGAACCAAAACAAACTGGATGCACATTCTTTTGTTCTTTTTGTTCAAATGAATAAATTGAAACTGAAAAATAAAAACTATATACCATTGTTAATCAATTGTGCAAATTCTAGCAGCTTTCAAATAAACATAAAAGACATATTGATGTGTAAACCTTATGCTGTAAGGAGAAAAAAAGTGCAATCTTGTACGTCAGTGTGTTTAAGGTTTTGTGTAACACTTTGTTGTATGTCCGATTTTAAATATCCAAAATACCTCCACACAACCGAAGATCTCTGGCCCTTCTTTTCAACGATGTCCTCCAGGGCAGTGCTCTGACTTTCCTGTTCAGAACCCCGGTCAGTCGGCTTCTCGCTCATTTTTATACAGGGTTCCTACAGATATTTTATGTTGAATTTACTACCTTTTTACTACCTTCACAATTTTTTTTACTACCACAGCGACAATTTGGATTTGGACATTTTCTCACAATTTAACAAGGTAATCTTTGAGTGTATGTGTTAGTCCAAGTGAATGTGCTACATATAAGTTAGTGACAACTCTACCCAAAGAGTTGGATTGATGAGACAAGATAGAAAGAAAATCTGAACGTACCGGTAGTGTAACTCTTTCCCTTTGGACGCATAATAGAACCTCCCATTGCTAGGGCTACACATGGAGTAATGCATATTTGCATAAAAGAAAACAAACTTCCACATACAAGTTATAATTTTATTGAACTGTGAAACTGTGGCCCATAACCTCTTAACGGGTACACAGATTTGCACTAAACCTTGTGTGTCAACACTTCACATTAGGTACAAGATCTGATTACATTTTGTCAGCCAACACTTTCAAGATGGCCAACATTTTGTTTGTGGAATAATCTTTTGAACAGGTGAACAGATTTGCACAAAAAATCTTATGTGCTTAGGTACATCAACTCATTACATTTAGATCAGGTCAAATGGCAAACACGAACCCCCCCCCCCCCCCCCCCCCCCCCACACACACACACAGTGCACACACACATGACAAAGACAAGACACACACCCTAAAGATACAAAACACACATAACCCAAGCCCTATTTTGGCAGTCTCTCAACACATTGCCAAGTTTGCTTAAGATAGTCATTTGCACCAGTCCTGTAGTCGTGAAGGCCCGTGGGCAGAGTCAGCACCTTCCTCCCAGAGATCAGTGTTTTAGAGGGTTAATCTTAATCATTTGAACAGTTCAACAGATTTGCTCATCACATTTTGGATGCCTCAAATGGTGCACACACAACGCATTACATGTGCCTCGATCAACTTTTCAATGAGCGCCTCTCGCCGATTGCCATCTACCACCTTTAGCCAGTCTTTAAAATCAGGTTCCTCCAGCCAGAGGTCTGAAAATTTGCATTTCCCCATTGTTTAATTCTTGTGCAGATGTCGCCAGTCGGGTCAACAGATAGATTCGACTAGAGCCATATAAACAAAGTCAGTCTCATACTAAACAATCTCTGGTATAAATTTATACTGGATTCGACCGTTATTGGAATTCAATGCGCATGCGCCACCAACTCCTCACTGCGGTCCTCCTCGATACATAAAAATAAATTCGCCCAAATGTAGTAATTTATGGATATTATGGCATGCAGGTTAATTAAACGAATTAGAAAACACATAGGCCCAGTTGGATGGGGGTCAAAAAAATTTACTACCACGTCAGATTACGTTTACTACCTTTTACTACTTTTTACTGGCCATAATTTAGCCTATTTTAATTAACTACCTTTTAAAACCCCGCGGGAACCCTGTTATAATCGCTTTGTTGGAGAAATGCCGCGCTCCTGCAAACTTCACCACAGCCATGCTGTGCGTTGCTGCTACACGTGTGTGTGTTTGTGTGTGCACGCAACCTAACTAGACGTGGCTCTCTTCCAACTGATTGGTTCGTGCGGTACTGTTTAGTTATGATTGGCTATTCGCGCGTCTGTCAAAACTTCGGATGAAGTAATTTTATTGAAGGCGTAGGCTTATCGTAGGCATATCGTACGTGTCTAATTTCTAATCGTAGAGATTTTATATCGTGAATAACATCGTAATCGTAAAATCGCCCAGCCCTAAGCTGATGATATTATTACACTTTGCTCTATTCTCCATAAACCTGAAATGGTAGAAAAGCTCACGTTCCTGCTTTTTTTTAAGGCTACTTATCAATTAAATAATTTATCGCAATATTTTAAAATGGAAAATCAATCATTTGAAAAACAAACATCGCACAAGCCTAGTGGGTCGGCTCTGATCCTTTGCCCCAGTTGGCTGTGATGATTCCACATAGCTCTGGATCCACCCCAACCCTGACCAGGATGATGTGCTTGCTGAAAGTAAGTGACACGCCTTGAATGATGATGATTTTTTTTTTTTCCTGCTCACAGAGCTAACAACGCTGTTGTTGACACAAGACGAGACATTCAATGCGCAAGTCAAAAATGTTTGTCCTTGTTGTGAGTAAGAAAGACGGTATCCCAGATTATGATTAAAATCCTGATCCAATAAAATGGCCTAGAACTTTACCAGCACTACATATAGTTTGTCCACACAAAGTCACCAATATACATTTAGTGATAACTTACATACACTAGATATGGGTTAGTTCTTTCAGTTCATAGACGTTGATGACATGCAGTGATGTGTAGCTTGTAGTAGTTGTAATATGTTAATAAATTTGCATGGGTGGAAAAATCTTAAATTCATTATCTAGTCCAGTGCGCAAGCTCTAATACCATGCTTCGGTTGCCCGGATACCTACAGTGTCTTGCAAAAGTATTCATCCCCCTTGGTGTTTGTCCTGTTTTGTCGCATTACAAGCTGGAATTAAAATGGATTTTTGGAGGGTTAGCACCATTTGATTTACACAACATGCCTACCACTTTAAAGGTGCACGTTGTTTTTTTGTGACACAAACAATAATTAAGATGAAAAAACAGAAATCTGGAGTGTGCATAGGTATTCACCCCCTTTCGTATGAAACCCCTAAATAAGAGCTGGTCCAACCAATTCACTTCATAAGTCACAGAATTAGTTGATTTAAGATCCACTTGTGTGCAATCAAAGTGTCACATGATCTGTCACATGATGTTTGGATAAATCAACCTGTTCTGGAAGGACCCTGACTCTGCAACACTACTAAGCAAGCAACATGAAAACCAAGGAGCCTCCAAACAGGTCAGAGACAAAGTTGTGGAGAAGTATAGATCAGGGTTGGCTTCTAAAAAATATCCCACACTTTGAATATCCCAGGGAGCACCATTAAATCCATTATAGCACAATGGAAAGAACATGGCACCACTACAAACCTGACAAGAGAAGGCCGCCCACCAAAACTCTCAGACCGGGCAAGGAGGGCATTAATCAGAGATGCAACAAAGACACCAAAGATAACACTGAAGGAGCAGCAAAGATCCACAGCGGAGATGGGAGTATCTGTCCATAGGACCACTTTAAGCTGTACACTCCACAGAGTGGGGCTCGATGGAAGAGTGGCCAGGAAAGTCATTGCTGAAGAAAACACGTTTGGAGTTTGCCCAACAGCATGTGGCAGACTCCCCAAACACATGGAAGAAGATTCTCTGGTCAGATGAGACTAAAATTGATCTTTTTGGCCATCATGGGAAACGCCATGTGTAGCACAAACCCAACACCCTGAGAACACCATTCCTACAGTGAAGCATGGTGGTGGCAGCATCATCATTCTGTGGGGATGTTTTTCATCTGCAGGGACAGGAAAGCTGGTCAGGACTGAAGGAAAGATGGATGGCACTAAATACAGGGCAATAAGCCATTTGCAGGAATTGGTCACGTGTCAATTTTCCCCATAGCAACAAGCCCTGGTGATGTGAAGCAGTCCATTTCTACTGTATAATAGCTGTGTTTACCTTTTCTGCTGTCTTTTTTGACCCAAATTCTCATGTGTACTTGGAAAAAGTTTGTGGTTGTAACTTCTGTCATAAGTTAAAGCGAATCATGATGCGAATAAATCTGCTTCTTATCGGCTAAAAACACATCTACAAATATATCTGTATTTATTTTCAAGAATCTTCACACATTAAGCGAATGATGAAGGTAGAAGAGGAGAAATT
Organism: Neoarius graeffei; assembly: GCF_027579695.1. NCBI lineage: Eukaryota > Metazoa > Chordata > Actinopteri > Siluriformes > Ariidae > Neoarius > Neoarius graeffei. The sequence goes on from NC_083570.1 coordinate 44,598,814, forward strand.
ATAAGTTATAAACATACCTGAGAAATCCACCATTTCGCACGTGAATTTCTTTCGGCGGCGACCAACTTGATTCCAAAAAACTCTTTTACGGCCAATGATTCACTTTAACTTACGACAGAAGTTAAAATCACAAATTTTTTCCCCAAGTACACACGAAAATTCGGGTCAAAAAAGACAGTAGAAAAGGTAAAAACAGCTATTATAGAAATGGATTTCTTTGCATCGCCAGTCAAACTCTTATGGTTGTCAAGGAATGTCAAGTTAGCTTGCCCACCACGGGCTTGTTGCTATGGGGAAAACTGACACGTGACCAATTCCTGCAAATGACCTATTCTGGAGGAAAACCTGTTTGAGTCGGCCAGATGTTTGAGACTGGGATGAAGGTTCACGTTCCAGCAGGACAATGACCCTAAACATACTGCTAAAGCTACACTGGAGTGGTTTAAAGGGAAACATTTAAATGTCTTGGAATGGCCTAGTCAAAGCCCAGACCTCAATCCAATTGAGAATCTGTGGCATAACTTGAAGATTGCTGTACACCAACACAACCCATCTAACTTGAAGGAGTTGGAGCAGTTTTGTCTTGAGGAATGGGCAAAAATCCCAGTGGCTAGCTGTGCTAAGCTAATCGAGACATACCCCAAGAGACTTGCAGCTGTAATTGCAGCAAAAGGCGGCTCTACAAAGTATTGACTTGGGGGGGGGGTGAATACCCATGCACACTCCAGATTTCTGTTTTTTTCATCTTAATTATTGTTTGTGTCACAATAAAACAACAATTTGCACCTTTAAAGTGGTAGGCATGTTGTGTAAATCAAATGGTCCTAACCTCCCCCCAAAAAATCCATTTTTATTCCAGCTTGTAATGCGACAAAACAGGACAAACACCAAGGGGGATGAATACTTTTTTGCAAGGCACTGTAATTGGCTCAGCCAAGTAGTGCTAACTAACGTACTTTAATGCAACATTGCAAGTTAGTTAGTTAGTGAAGTGCTTCTAATACAGACTAAAAGGAATGAACAGTTATGATTATTATGGTTTACTACTGTACATGTTTGGGTCATCAACACAAAGTCAGTAAATCAGTAGCCAGGGTTCCAGCTATGAGAGGTGCTGAGATTTAGAACCATGTTGTATAGTTAGAACATTGAGGTACGTTGCCTCACTGTGAAGTCTCATCTCATTATCTCTAGCCGCTTTATCCTGTTCTACAGGGTCGCAGGTAAGCTGGAGCCTATCCCAGCTGACTACGGGCGAAAGGCGGGGTACACCCTGGACAAGTCGCCAGGTCATCACAGGGCTGACACATAGACACAGACAACCATTCACACTCACACCTACGCTCAATTTAGAGTCACCAGTTAACCTAACCTGCATGTCTTTGGACTGTGGGGGAAACCGGAGCACCCGGAGGAAACCCATGCGGACACGGGGAGAACATCCAAACTCCGCACAGAAAGGCCTTCGCCGGCCACGGGGCTCGAACCCAGACCTTCTTGCTGTGAGGCGACAGCGCTAACCACTACACCACCGTGCTGCCCACTGTGAAGTCCTTTTAAGTTAAAACATAGCTACTCTACATGGCCAAAAGTACACCCTGTGCACCTGTGACTATCACACCCATATGTGTTTCTTCCCCAAACTGTTCCAAAAAATAGGAAGCACACAATTGTATCAAATGTCTTTGTGTGCTGTAACATTAGTTTCCCTTTACTGGAACTAAGAGGTCCAAACCTGTTCCAGCATGACAATGCCCCTGTGCACAAAGCAAGCTCCATGAAGGCATGGTGTGTTAAGGTTGGAGTGGAAGAAGTTGAGTGTCCTGCATGGAGCCCTGACCTCAACCTCAACCCCACTGAACACCTTTGGGATGAACTGGAACACTGACTGCACCCCAACATCAATACCTGACCTCACTCATGACCTTATAGATGAATGAATACAAATCGCAACAGCCACTCCCCAAAATCTAGTGGAAAGCCTTTGCTGAAGAGTGGAGCTGCTTATAACAGGAAAAGGGAATAAATCTGGAACGGGATGTTCAACAAGGACATATGGGTGATGTGATGGTTGGGATGCGCAAACCTTTGGCCATTTAGCGTACATACCAAATGAAAACATTTCTTTTTGACTTTTCCAAAACAAGACTTATTTTAGGCAGTTCCAAGCAAAATACAAATATCCTGGCAACATTTTGCTTTTCCTGTTATGACCAGTGTTGCATTCAAAGGTTGCAACTTGTAATTTCTGAACTCAAACTGGGAAAATCAAAGAATGTTTCCTCAACTGGGAATTCCTACTTGTAAAATCAGGTTGGTCTCCTCAACTCTGAGTTCAGCAAGTGATGTCATATCAGCATGGCCGCTCAGAGCATCAGCAGTAAACACAGCCGCAGTTCTTACCTTTAAATGAGTTACACTGTACACTCACTGGCCACTTTAATAGGAACTTGTTCTTGATTCTAAGATCCCTGTTCTTGGCTGCAGGAGTGGAACCCAATGTGGTCTTCTGCTGTTGCATGCTGAGATGCTTTTCTTCTCACCATGGTTGTAAAGAGTGATTTATTTGAGTTACCAGATCCTTCCTGGCAGCTCGAACCAATCTGGCCATTTCCCTCTGACCTCTCTTATCAACAAGGCATTTGTTTCCACCCACAGAACTGTCATTCACTCAGTGTTTTTTGTTTTTCGCACCATTCTGTGTAAACTCTACAGGCTGCTATGTGTGAAAACCCCAGGAGATCAGCAGTTTCTGAAATACTCAAACCAGTCCATCTGGCCCAAACCAACAACCATGCCACAGTGAACGTCACACTCTGAGATCACAATTTTTCCCATTCTGATGTTTGAACATTGTGAGCATTAACTGAAGCTCTTGATTTGTATCTCTATGATTTAATGCATCGTGCTGCTGTCAAGGGATTGGCTTATTACATAACTGTGTAAAACAGCAGCGGGATGGGTGTACCTAATAAAGTGTGACATAAGTTCTTGCTGTATCTTGGTCGGGAGACTGGTAACACCAAGTTTGATCTCAACCAATCATCATTCACGTCCTTGTGTGTTGTTGGGAGAGAGGGTCAAGAACTTGTCAATCATGGCCATCAAGGAACTACTGTACATAGCAGGGGTTGCCACACAAAGTTAGATAATACAAAACATCCCGATGTTAGACTTTTCGTCTGGGTGTTGTGGGGCGTCCCAGACACCACATCACTGTTCTTTGAATATGTCGTACTACAAGGCCTGTTCGTCAACCCGATCAGGGGCGTGTTTAGCCTCTTTTTGGGGGTGCTCAAGCACCCCCAAAAAAGAGTTCAGCACCCCCTAGCTCAGCACCCTCAAAAACACTGCTTTTGGACGTAATTTTCAGAAATAAGTGCCCTTGTGCACTGCGCAATGAGTGTGTGCGCGGGCGTGTGTGTTCTTGAATTCACCTGTTACGTGATAGGTCTATGACCAGTAAAATACCTCTCCTCCTTGTGTCCCGTCTGATTGGGTTGCCTGTCCGCGCGAGTGCTTGCTACGACATGGTGTTTTTTTTAACTGGATTCCACGCCGATGAGGAATTCGAAGTAGCACCTGAGTATTACTGGCATAGCGAGATGTGAAGGTACGGACTGGAGTTACAGTTGTTAAACACAACACAATAATATGCATAATGCAATATTGATGTTCCCTGGTCTATGAACAGAATGATAAAAACGACATTTATCATCCATATCGAGATACTTTTGTGCAGAGCTGTACAAGTGCTACGGTGCTAGACCACCGTGTGTTAGTCAATTTTATTTAATGTAACATAGCGTTTACGTTTGCTTATCATTCTTATCATGCTTATCAACAAAAAATGTAAACTAATGTAAAATCATAATAATACACACTATTATTACACAATACACAATAACACATTAATTAACAATTACCACTGTTCAAAATGAATAGCTCCAACATTACAAATGCAGTAGTAGGTCTTGTTTAGTTAAAAAATATAACGTAAATATTTGTGTCAGTGGTTGTAAATGTGTAGATATCATAGTTTATTGGGTCAGCTTCTGTTAAAACATTGCATAAGTCTAGTCTTGTCTAGTCTGGTCTTCTTGTCTAGTTAAGTCTAGTCTAGTGTGGACAGGGCCTAAATGCGGAATAAACGTGGAAACACTGTCGTTCAAGCCAGGTGCCTCTGTCAGCTCTGGGGGCTAAGCACCCCCAAAGATCAGATGCTAGAATCGCCCCTGAACCCGATGCTGGAAATTTGTCAGTCAAAACAAAATCAGCCTGAATTTGTGTCATGTGATCCCAGCATTAGGACATAAACATGTCCTTTTCTGATTATTGTACTGTACATTAAAAATGGCACCCATTTAGGTTGACCCTTGAATTCCTCTGTTTCTTTTTTTTTTTTCTTCTAGGCTCCATCATGGGCTTTTTTTTTCAGCGCTTTAGGTCTCTTTATCTACCAGTCACTCGACGCTATTGATGGGAAACAAGCGCGGCGGACCAACAGCAGCTCAGCTCTGGGAGAACTCTTTGATCATGGCTGTGATGCAGTCTCGACAGGTATCCCTCTTTTCATCGTCATCAAACACTTTACACATTTTCTTCTCAACCTTTTAAAAGGATCACCATTCTTGCATTTTTGTAGTCCTGGAATGTTAGGCCAAATACTTTTCAAAATTCAAAGTGCATTTCTGTAAAGATGTGCACAATCCACAGATGTTAGGTGAATTTCTTGCACATTGTCATATATCAAAGAGGGAAAGATGCACATGGCTGCTTTACAACCCCAATTCCAAAAAAAAAGGTTGGGACACTGTGTAAACTGTAAACAAAAAGAATGTGATGATTTGCAAATCATGGAAACCCTATATTTCATTGAAAATAGTACAAAGACAACGTATTAAATGTTGAAACTGAGGGATTTTATTGTTTGTTTTTTTTAAATAGATGCTCATTTTGAATTTGATGGCAGCAACACGTTTCAGAAAAGTTGGGACAGGGGCATGTTTACCATGGTGTTGTATCACCTCTGCTTTTAAAAACACTCTGTAAACTTTTGGGAACTGAGGAGACCAGTTGCTGTAGTTTTGAAAGAGAAATGTTGTCTCATTTTTGCCTGATATACAATTTCAGTTGCTCAACAGTTCGGGGTCTCCTTTGTCATATTTTGCGCTTCATAATGTGCCAAATGTTTTAAATGGGAGACGGGTCTGGACTGCAGGCAGGCCAGTTTAGCACCCGGACTCTTTTACTACGGAGCCATACATTTTTAATATGTGCAGAAAGCAGTTTGGCATTGTCGTGCTGAAAGAAGGAAGGCCTTCCTTGAAAAAGATTGTCTGGATGGCAGCATATTGCTCTGAAACGTGTATATATCATTCAGCATTAATGATGCCTTCCCAGATGTACAAGCTACCCATGTCATGTGCACTAATGCACCCTCGTACCATCACAGATGCTGGCTTTTGAACTGTGCACTGATAACAAGCCGGATGGTCCCTCTCCTCTTTAGCCTGGAGGACGTGGTGTCCATGATTTGTAAAAAGAATTTCTACTTTTGGTTCATCAGACCTCGGGACAATTTCCCACTGCACTTACATCCATCTCCCAACCATCTCTGACAGAATACTTCACACTCCCTGACAAAGAGAAGCACATTCACCTGTTCATACGTCATGTTCAGGAACAAACTCCCGTTAATGACACTGAAACAGCCACCGTCAAATGGTGTGGTTGGAGTCTTGTTCTCGGACTTGAGTCGGATCAATAGTGGACTCGACTCAATTTTTTTAAAATGACTTAAACACTGGGGACTCGAGACTAGACTCAGACATGGATTAAAGTTTTCCGTCGTGTGACGGATTTCCGTCAACTGAACTCTCCCAAGGCCAAATGTGAGGTCGGTGCTGATCCGAGAAGAATTAAAATGACGGGTGGTTGGGTAGAGATTGGGTTATAACACTGATGTGTTGCAACACCATCAACTATCAGCAGGGTTTATTTAACTTTTTTGTTTTTGAGCCATGCTTTGTGTCGTTCATTTCCTATGTTTGATCATGTTTAAACGTTCGCTGTCTACGGTGCGGCATTAAAAAAACATGCGCTGTCAAAATTGGCAAAATACATTCCCATGTGCTTGGCGTGCTTGTGTCTGACCATTTCTGTTTTGTATTAAATTAAATCTTGCCAAAATGACTCAGTTCAAACTTGGACATATAGAAATAGAGCATGTTAAAAAAAATAAAATAAAATAAACCCCGGAAAGCCCGCTCCTCTGCTTCAGCCAGACTTGAAGACCCGACGGTGCAATGCTTGCAGACTGTCAGAAGTAATTAGACCTAAATTTCTAGCTAACAAATCAGCAGACGCCCCAACAATTATTATTTTCGTTAGGCCAGTGTGTAAGGTATGTTAGAACCGTGCCTTATAGCCTACGTTATATCACAATTTAAAGGACGTTTGAGGAGTTGGAGGCTGCGAGCGCAATGATGTTCCGACATGCGCTAAACTTTATTCCCTGAAAATCCTACACCAGCGTTCAATGCCCCAAACAGTCAAAATGTCTAGAAGACTACGGTTAAATAATAATCATAGCCTACTAAGTTAAATTACGTCAAAACATCTGTTTCTGGCCTCTGAAATGATGGAGGAAAATGAGAACGAACGCAAAGTAGATAGCAGCCAACTTCACGCGATCTTTTAGGGAACTTAACACTCGTGTTGGCCACAATATTTCTCTTAATAAAATCTTGAATTGTTTTTGAAGTCGTATTCAACACAAAGTAAGGTCAAATTTTAATTTTAATGTAAGCGAAGATCCAAACTTTTTTTCTATATTGACGTCGAGCATAGAGGAGCATGTCATTCTGCTTTCGGTTTCGGCAGCATGGATGCGCTTTACATGAAAGAAGGCACTGATGTGTCTGCCATCGATAAAGGGGTAAAACAAGTGGAGGTGGGCTTGGCTGTACGAAATAGGTGAAAACGGAAAGCCATTTAGTTCATGGTGCAAAAAACTAAACATTCCAGGCGCTTGCATTTGTGTGGTTTGCCACAAAAAAAATAATATACGGAAGCAATGGAAAGAGTGCAATAAATTGAATATAGTAATCCATTAATTAATTGATAATAAAGTTATCAGTTCTAAGTTAACCATTCTCAGAATTTCATCGAAATCCACCCATAACCCCCCCCCCTAAATTTTCAGTCAAATAATTTTTTTTTGCTTTAATCCATGGACTCAGACTTGGGTCAGTGACTCGACTACAACGCTGTCATGACCCCAGCTTAAGAACATGCTTTATAGCGGCGCTCCATACTTAAGGAGGATGTGGTAATGCATTAACCTGATTTTTGATGGCTTGACCATACACAAACCTATACCACCACAAGGAACCTGATTATAAGCGCAAGGCAATGTATTTCATAAACACTTGACCACTGGACAACAAAATTTGTATCTTTATTTCCAGAAGATAGATGGGTTTTTTTGTTTGTTTTTTTTTAAATATTTTTTTGGGCTTTTTTTCACCTTTATTGGATAGGACAGTGTAGAGACAGGAAATGAGCGGGAGAGACACAGGGAGGGATCGGGAAATGACCTCGGGTCGGAATCGAACCCAGGTCCCCGGATTTATGGTATGGCGCCTTAGTCAACTGAGCCACGGCGCCCCAGATAGATGGGTTTTTATCCAGCGCTTATTTTTAATTTGCGTTTTAAAAAAATAATGTGGGATTATTTACTAACACATTTTACAGAAAATATTCCTGACAGTTTCATATAAAACTAGTTAAAACAGTTGTATTGGTCCACTAGCTTGTTGACAGTTTCTGTCATGTGATTGACGGATGTAAGTGCAGGAAGAATTTTTTATTGAAAACACGCTAGCGAACAGATCCAAAATGGAGACAAAGGCAGAGTTGAAAAACAGGCAGTGAGGCACAGACAGGATATCAGAGGTAATACAATACTCACAGTCCAAAAACACAAACGGGGTCAAAACCACAGTACAAGGTTTTCGCAAAGTCTGGGTGTTACTGAGAGTCCTTATATGTCTGTGCTGTGATTGAGCTCTAATCAGGAACAGGTGCATGGCTTGCCCGTGACCCTGCACAGGATAAGTGGCTACGGATAACGGATGGATGCATGTGTATTGGATATGGGCCTTTGATTGACCCCTGTCTCTTTGACCTCTCTGCAGTTTTTGTCTCCGTGGGAACCTGTATATGTGTTGGCCTTGGCAGTTACCCGAACTGGATGTTTTTCTGTGGCTTTGTGGGCATGTTCATGTTCTTCTGCGCTCACTGGCAGACCTATGTGTCCGGGACGCTCCGCTTTGGCATGTGAGTGTGCACGAAGTTCAGTGCAAGACCTTAATCAAAAACTAAGACATTTATATCATCACCATAATAATAATAATGACTTTTTGGGGTCATATTTATAATCGAATTTCTCTCTTTGCTCAGCATTGATGTGACTGAGGTTCAGGTCGCCATTACAATCATGTACCTGATGTCCGCCTTCGGAGGAGTAAGCCTTTGGGAGACTACGGTATGGTGCTTCTGTGCACACAATGAGAAACTATAGTCCTGTTAGGAGACTCTCTCTCTCTCTCTCTCACGCACACACACAGAGTCTAGGCATTATAAAAGCATTCTCCGCTGTACCAGATAACATCTTGCTTATGAAGGTAGACAACATTTAGGTCTTACCTCCAAAATCATGTTCCCTTACACCATCGGTTACATCAAACCTCTCTCTCACTTCTGTTCTGTGCCTCCCACGGAGAATTGACAAACACACAAAGGTAAATATTGTTAAGCGAAGAAATCATCTCTAGTCATGATTTTTTCCCAGCTTCAAGACCTAAAACATGAGCGAGTGTTGAAACATGGGGTAATTACTGTAAATTGTCATTCCAATGATGGGTGTGATTTTTATTATTATTATTATTTGTTTGTTTTTTCAATTATTCATTTATATATCTATATTGTGCTAGTTGCCAGTGCTTGGTATTAAATTGCAAACGTTCCCGATCCTGGGCATCATCGGGGGATTTCTGTTGTCAACCTACAACTACTTTTTGGTCATCCTGAGTGGCGGCGTGGGCAAAAACGGCTCCACTGTGGCGGTAAGTGGTTCTGCGTTGAGCGAGCAATCTTTCTAGCAGAACTGTTCATTTCTTATAATTATCTAGAATCTCATTTGAATAACACAAATGGTTGTTTTGGTGTTGCAGTGAGCTCATGTGTCAATGTCAAAACACGTTAATAATAGCTATTTCTTCCTCGTTTCCTCTTCATTTGTAATTAGACTATATTAAATGCATTCAAAAAAATTTTAACGATGATGTTTCACTGTAAAAACAAAAACAAGTCCAGTGACATTCCTGTGTGTTATTCGTTTCATCACCAAGAAATACATGCGTACAGAAACAACAAAGACTTAAACGCCAAAGTTACCATTACATAGAGCACTTGCATAATAGTTGGGTGTGTTTGTGGTGTTCTCGAAAGAGAACAGCTCTTAGTCATCTAAAAAGCATGTGAAACTTTCATTTTACTCCGAATCCGAAAGCAAATCAAAATGTAATCCAGTGTTTCCCACAGACCAGGTAGCAATTTGTGGTGCTCCACTGTGTCGATGAGGGAATCGTGCGCGGTGGTGTCGTGGCGGTCGGTGGAGTCGGTCATTGGGGTGTATGCAAAGTGTTTACAGCGGGCGGTGTTCAAACACACAGTATTTTTCTTCAGAGTCACCTGCTGGGACTATTTTAAAGCTACAAGAAGCATTTGAGATTATTCAGTTCAATCTAAATTCTTTTAAGTTCTTTAAGAGAAGACAGCTAAAACAATTTTTACCAGAACCCTGCCTTGTTTCATTCCTCGACCCAACTTTACATTACAGGGCAGGCCATTAGTTTGCTGGGCTTGATGTTGGTGGAAAACCTGTCTTTTAAATTTATGAAAATTACTCACCAAAATTGAAGTTAAAGTTTAGTTCTTACTAGAGATGCACCGATTGCAATTTGTTGGGCCGATTCCGATTTCTGATTTTCCATGGAGTGTGACCTGCCGATTCCGATTTCATTTTTTCAAACCGCTTCACAGCACACACAAAGACTATTTTCTTTTTATCTTTTCTTTAATAGAACATTCTGCCAGATTTTCAGTAATAAATTTTCAACACCTCAAAGGTTGAAAACAAACAAAAAGACATTGTTCTTTGTAAAATCTTTCTTCATGTTTGGTATTAACATATTAATTCCTGAAATAGGAAATTTACACAAACATTTTTTCTTTTCCCATCCAATATCTGGCACAAAAACAACTTCCCCCTCATACATTATTTGCCTACTGCTATGGAACACACTTTCATAAGCCTATTTAGATCTGAAAACTGATGCCTTATGGAACAACCCATTTCTTCATTCAGTATCAAAATAAAAAAATAATTTCCAGTCATACTTATACTATAGCCATTCTATCATCTTTGTCAAATGTGTATTTGTAGAGTAATTTCCAATGGAATCAAGTGCAACCAAGGCTGTAAAACAGACAAAAATACATTTTTTTCTTTCTCTCTTTGTACAAATCTAACTAGATGTTTGGTAATAGGCTAACGTATTAATTCCTGTACTGGGAAATTCACACAACCACAAACGTTTTCTTCTTTTCACATCCAATATCTGGCACAAAAAAAAAATCACTATATTTGGATATCCAAATATAGTGATTTTTTTTTTTTTTGTTAGGCGCGCAGGACTGACACCGTTCTGCGCAAGCGCAACACAATCGCACTAGAAAGCATGTTCAAGCTGCCAGTGTAGCTGCAGTCTTCTTAGTTGCGAATTATGAGTATTTCCACTTTTATTTCTATGTGATACACAAGTTTTGATCGGCAGAAAATCGGCATATTTTAATTTTGACCGGCCGGTCATGGCCGATCACGTGAAAATCGGCCGATTCCGATCAGCAGCCGGTCAATCGGTGCATCTCTGTTTTTTACCTTAGTTTTTGCCTTTTTGGTGGTAATCTTTGAATCATTCTTTAGTTGACATTCAAGGAATAAATTGCAAAAAACAAGCTGGAGGTTTTTATTTTAAATATTGAACTCAACACTTACCTCAACCAATACTAAAATGAAATAAATAGTATAATGTAACAACAAAATAATAATAAAATATCATAATTAGAAACCAAGAAACCAATTAAGGTAACACCAAGGCAACTAACAGTAATGAAAAAGCATTACCCTAATTGGTGCAAAGCCTGCATGCCCTATCAGAACATTTAATTCTGCGTGGCTTCCTGAAAAAAACCTCAAGTGTCCTATCGTAAGGGAAGTCATTGCTGAAGCGGGATAAACGGGATAATGCAATAAGGCCAGTTCCTCGCGTCAAGCTGCTACTGTATGTATCAAAATTGGTTTATAGCCTGACTCAGGGATGTCCGTTTCCTGTAAGCCAGGAAGGCTATGATAAAGCTCATCACGAGCACGACGTAGGCTACCTTTTAAAATAAGGGGTCGGAAGGCGAATTAGGAAGGCTGCGTTATTTTTAATTAGCCTAACAGGCCTACTTGCTGTCCGGGTATATGTGCACTGGCAGGCCTGTGTACACGCCTCTCCGTCTCTCCCTGGGTGTGTGCGCACGCGTGTGAACGAGAAGAAAGAGCACTATAAATGAACGGAACGATATGCAACGGAATTTTTTTTTTTCAAAATCGCGAGTCTGATTGTGTGGCGATAGGAATCCATTGTGTAGCGCTGCGCCACACAATGGTCTATGTATGGGAAACTCTGTAATCTAACCTCCAATCAGAAAAAGTTGTGATTGTACTCATCTCATCATCTCTTGCCGCTTATCCTGTTCTACAGGGTCGCAGGCAAGCTGGAGCCTATCCCAGCTGACTACGGGCGAAAGGCGGGGTACACCCTGGACAAGTCGCCAGGTCATCACAGGGCTGACACATAGACACAGACAACCATTCACACTCACATTCACACCTACGCTCAATTTAGAGTCACCAGTTAACCTAACCTGCATGTCTTTGGACTGTGGGGGAAACCGGAGCACCCGGAGGAAACCCACGCGGACACGGGGAGAACATGCAAACTCCACACAGAAAGGCCCTCGCCGGCCACAGGGCTCGAACCCGGACCTTCTTGCTGTGAGGCGACAGTGTTAACCACTACACCACCGTGCCGCCCTGTCGACATCATCATTATTTAATTGTTTGACCTCATTACTGGCCCTAAATTGCCCCCATCCCAACTTTTTTTTTGGAATGTGTTATTGGCTTGAAACAGGAATGGATGTACACTACCGTTCAAAAGTTTGGGGTCACCCAGACAATTTTGTGTTTTCCATGAAAAGTCACACTTTTATTTCCCACCATAAGTTGTAAAATGAATAGAAAATATAGTCAAGACATTTTTCTGGCCATTTTGAGCATTTAATCGACCCCACAAATGTGATGCTCCAGAAACTCAATCTGCTCAAAGGAAGGTCAGTTTTATAGCTTCTCTAAAGAGCTCAACTGTTTTCAGCTGTGCTAACATGATTGTACAAGGGTTTTCTAATCATCCATTAGCCTTCTGAGGCAATGAGCAAACACATTGTACCATTAGAACACTGGAGTGAGAGTTGCTGGAAATGGGCCTCTATACACCTATGGAGATATTGCACCAAAAACCAGACATTTGCAGCTAGAATAGTCATTTACCACATTAGCAATGTATAGAGTGGATTTCTGATTAGTTTAAAGTGATCTTCATTGAAAAGAACAGTGCTTTTCTTTCAAAAATAAGGACATTTCAAAGTGACCCCAAACTTTTGAACGGTAGTGTATATTAACAAATGAACTGACGTTGACCAGACAAAACATGAAATATGTTGGGTTCATTCTGTCTGCAAGTCAAATTAAAGTTAGAAATCACTGCTTTCTTTTTTTTTTTTTATTTGCATTTTCCATGCCATCGCAACTTTTTCTGATTTGGGGTTGTATTTTCCATGCAGTAGTTTTCTTTATCGGATTATTTCACTATATTTAAACAGTGACGTTTGAGTTTTGTACCGAAAATGTCTGAACAACTAATTAAAGCTTGCAAATTGACGGGAGCATATTTAAAATAGGCTGGCTGGTTTTATTCGTTCATCGTAGGTCATGGAAATTCAGCTTTTTAATCCGTGAACAAGTCAGGGAAGAGTTTAGAAGTGTGACATTTGACTTGGTGTGGGAAGCCTGTCCATGGTACGAAGAGAGAGACAATATTTTACCTTCCTGTCCGTTCATAAAATCATCTTTTTGCATGTATTGCCGATTAGTTGTAAAGATTTTCTGTAATCCATGAATAAAAATGGCATGAGGAGGGGTGGAGTGTGCCATCACAAGAGGGCGGTAACATTGCTTGACTGATTTGCATAAGTGATGTGTATCATGACACATCATATGCACCTATAGCGGGGTTGAACCAGAGGGGGCGCTACAGAGGGTTCAACATTTATTTTCACAGTTTGAACGGATGGTTGTTGTTTTTTTTTTTTTTTACTTTAAAAGCAGTTTTTATCTAAGAGAAAAAAATCCTCTTTAATGTTCCATTGACAATAGCACTGAATGTCATAAACACGCCACAGTTCTGTAATCCTCTCCTGAGTCAAGGATGCTGTATGTGGTGTTCTTATGTGAAGTCTTCCCTCCACAGGACACCAGTGTGTTGTCTCCTGGCCTGCACATAGGCCTCATCCTTACCCTGGCCTTCATCATCTTTAAGAAATCCCCCACCCAGCTGTTTGAGCATCATCCCTGTCTCTACATCCTCACCTTCGGCTTGGTCATCGCCAAGCTCTCCAACAAACTGGTGGTGAGCAGCTCTTATGTTTTCTCTTACGTTTCATCTGATCACCTATGCAGATTGCAGTGAAGTTCATTCATCTTTATTCAGCACTTATATATATATATATATATACACACACACACACAGGCCACATTTTCCATGGAATAAAAACGTGTTCTATTCCCTTCTAGTGGGTTTATTGATAGAATGCAGTATTATCATCGTATCGCTTATCCTCCATGTATTGCGCCGCTCTCCCCAATGGAGAACGAGCGTGCAATATTGTTAGAATATTGCATGTTAGCAAGACAACACGACATCACACGTCGGAGCTCATGCGAAGATCCAATGACAAACAGAAAATAATTTCTTTACGCTCCGGTAAAGAGAGAAGACGAGGCTAATCCAGTGCTAGGATTAAGCACAAAATAAATAAACTGAAGACGCGCTGAACACCTGAAAGGCTACCAAAACTTCATTATATATTCTTCACACATATTTACAAGAGAAAAACAGACCAACGGACATCAAAAAACTGGAAAAGAGACACATCGGAGATGTAAAACTTCCGCACTAGGGAGTCACTGTGACGGTTTGTAAACAAACATGGCTGCCAGGTTTGCTTCGTTAAAAGTGCAAGGTTTTGAGAGAATTTTGGCTGCTGTTGTGTGTAGCTGTCAGTGTTGATTTTAAAAGTAACTAAGTAAATTACACAGGGAAAATATTAATAATACTTGGCCTGACTGCGCTAGCACTGGCCCTTGCTAACACTACACCGGCTGGAAGGTAACCGGATTGCGGCGCTAACAGCACAGAGTTGCAGGTAAGGTAGCGTCGACCTTTGAGAATGCTGATATGAAGAGTGTGTATGTATAATAAATAATAATAATATTGGCTGGCTTTTTTTCGTGGTCTATCAGATATATTCCATTCAGCTAGCATGATATTGAATGAGTTGAAGATGAGTTCAATATCATGCTAGCTGAATGGAATATATCTGATAGGCTGGCTTTTTTTTGTGGTTTATTATTATTCATTCATCTCATTATCTGTAGCCGCTTTATCCTGTTCTACAGGGTCGCAGGCAAGCTGGAGCCTATCCCAGCTGACTATAGGCGAAAGGCGGGATACACCCTGGACAAGTCGCCAGGTCATCACAGGGCTGACACATAGACACAGACAACCATTCACACTCACATTCACACCGACGGTCAATTTAGAGTCACCAATTAACCTAACCTGCATGTCTTTGGACTGTGGGGGAAACCGGAGCACCCGGAGGAAACCCACGCGGACACGGGGAGAACATGCAAACTCCGCACAGAAAGGCCTTCGCTGGCCACGGGGCTCGAACCCCGACGTTCTTGCTGTGAGGCGACAGCGCTAACCACTACACCACCGTGCCGCCCCATTATTATTATTATTATTATTATTAATATACATGCACGTTCCTTTCAGGTGTTCAATGCATCTTTTCTCTTTCAAAATTTCATACATGTCAACCCCTCACGGCTCTCACCTGTACTCCCTGGTAAAGAAATCCATAATTTCCATACGAAATCCATAGTAATATTTCATGCATAATAAAAATGTATCAGATCTTACCTAATATATGCACTGGTTTATTTCTGTACATCCATATGTACTGTTAACGCTCAATTAAACAACAGTCTATATCAGTTCAACAAAATTTAGTGTCTCTTCTCACATAATCCAATAATTTGGGGTTCACTTGGCACGTTGTTCAGCAATGTTCCTGATTGTATGAACATGTTGCACTTCTACCCAACTTTACATGTTCATGGGTTATCTCAAATTTGCAGCACTGTTCATCTTGGTCTGCAGGAGTGCAGTTAGAGTATCTGCATTCATGTTCTTTCTGCAGTCAGTGTGGATCTTCCTCACCTGGGAGAACACCCTCTCACAATCAGCATTGCTGTGTGGGAGACAGCAATGCTGTCATCACTTTTTTCATGGTGGGGAACCTTACTTCTCCCATGGCTGTTTTCATCTTTAAGATGTTAACCCACACTAGGGATCGACCGATATGTTTTTTTCAGGACCGATACCGATTATTATGGAATTGGGATGCCGATAACTGATATGTGCAACCGATAAATGTAAACATTATAATTCACATGAAATTAAACATAGCACACACTGACACAGACCTTCATATCCATGAAATGTATGTTTAATTGTAAAATTGAACATGAAATTTTGTGCAGGGAGATGCCAGCAGCATTTGTACAATAAAGTCAAACATTAGTTAGAATAAAATGAGAAACAAAATAATAATAAAATAAATATTCACCAATAAAAAAATAAATCACTCCCTACTATATTACAGCTCACCATTTTCAGTGGAAAATAAATGAAAATACACTCTGTATTCTTTTACACTAAGAACTAAGTAAGACTTACCAACTTCAAGTAGTTTTTAAATAACAAATCAAGTGTAGGGAGCTGCCTGCAGCATTTTTTAAAAAGTAAAATCAAACATAAAGTATGCTATCACTCCCTATTATGTAACAACTTAAGTAACCATCTACATTCTAATGCTTTTAATGCCCAAGCCTAATATTCCCAATTTAGGATTATATTGTAGTGAAGGAAACATTACATGTAGTTTCAGCGAGACTAGTTGGTTGTAGGCTAATTCAAGTGCTTCCTTCCGTAAGCTAAGTTTGCCTGGCTACACAGATGCAAATGGACAATTTTAACGAGTAGTAGATGAAGAATGTAAACATATAATGATGTTGTGCTTTTTCAACTTGTGTGTTTGTAACTTATTGCGGCAAAAGCAGCGTGTCCTTACCTTGAAGTGGGATCTGCTTCTGCCCGAGTGCCTGTACGGCCGCCTTGAAACCGTTCACAGCGTTTAGCTACGCGTGTTGATTGGCTGTATCCCTTGTGCCGCTTCTGCCCGAGTGCCCGTACGGCCGCCTTGAAACAGTTCACAGCGTTTAGCTACACATGTCGATTGGCTATATCTCTTGTGCCAAACAAATCAGATGTTGTGGTGGGCGGGACCGTGTTCTTGAACTCAGAGAGGCGAGTGCAGGAAAGGACGTGCAGTGACAGTCGCGTTAGGAACGAAATGGCTGCAAAAAGGCATGTTATTGGCATATCGGTGGAAATTATGGCCAATACCGATAACCCTAAAAATGCAGAATATCGGCCCGATATATCGGCCAGGCCGATTATCGGTTGACCCCTAACCCACACCATGTCAAGTCTGATCCTGTTCCCCTGAGAGTCCACCAACTTGAGCTGTGAGTCTTCCATCAGTTGAAAGTCCTCATACTCTTCCTTTAGCTCCTCCAAATCAACAGAGGAGTGAATTTGTTGGCCAGTGATACAACTGAAATAAAATCTGAAACAATATAGTCATGATAGTAATATAAAATACTATAAAAGATTTTGAATAAAAAAATTTCTTGTTTAAATGTGGTTAATTGTTTAGAATTTGAACTAGATCATATCTTTTAATGTTTAGAAATCTAATATATCCTAAGAGCATTTTCAGGAACCAAAGAACTGCAGAATGAACCTACTGTTGACATATGTAAGGTCAGCTCTCAGTTTGGGATCCCGAACCTTCAGATCTGACAACACTTGGTCCTCAAAGGGGAATCTCTTCAGCATCTTCCCAACCACAGAGCAGTAGAAAGATTTTGCCTCACTGAAAATCAAGAATAAAACCTTTGTTGATACAAAGGTACAACCTTTGTTGGCTTTTGCGTGAAGAAATTAATTGACGGCTGTCTCTTTTTCTGGTTTGCATTCTTCACATGCATTTGAGATTTCATGTGTTCCCTCACGTCGTAAATTCCAGAGGCAAACACTTTCACGTCTCTACAACAAATTGTGCAGTTGACATACTCGGCACCCATTTTGGAAGCGATAATTATTCCATTGAATGTTTCTGTCCATTCGGGAAGAAAGCGACCTCCAGTTTTAGACGTTTTTAGTTTTTTCTTCGGTGGTGCCGACATCTTGACCTGTCTATTGTTATACTACATGTACTGTTATTTCCCGCTCGGTGTGCAGGAAAATCACAATTGCGCATGCTCAGACATTAGGAATGGCTTGTTGGTACTAGCAGAAATACCAGTTGAGTAATTCTAAATGTAGAAAATGGCGGCTCCCATGCATTTTCGTATTTCATGATGATTTTTTGATGGTAATAAATCAAAATAATTTTAAGGTGAAAATGTAGAAAAATCCATAGTTGAATACCACTACGCCCGTACCATTTTTAAAATGGCAAAATCCGTAGGGAATACGGGAAATCCGTAGGGGTTGACGTATGAAATTTTGCTTCCGTATTTAACGAAGCAAACCTGGCGCCCATGTTTGTTTACAAATTGTCACAGTCGCTCGCTAATGCGGAAGTTTTACATGTCCGATGTGTGACGTCATGTTGTCTTGACAACCATGCAATATCGTAAACCATATTCAGCACTCATTCTCCATTGGGTAGCGTGACGTAATACACGTAGGATAAGCGATTATATTAACAATATTGCATGCGATCAAACCAAATGAATGAAACCTGCTAGAAGGGAATAGAACACGTTTTTATTCCTTCAAAAAAGTGTCCTGTATGCACTGTATAATCATCACCGATATTTCACTCCAATGACGTCACTCCCGGTGTTTTCCTGCTGACTAGACGCACATTGTTAAAATGGCGAGGTGGTTCAAAATTAAAATTCTTTTAACTTGCACTTTTTTTTGTCCATGTAATATAAAGAGCATTTACATGGTGGCACAAAGATATGAAGTTTATCATCTTGTGTTGAAAAATATAACATTCCAAAATGTCTAGATATTTTCCATCCATATTCACTGGATATGAGCAATCACGTGCTCTGATTGGCTCCTCTACTACTAGGCTATCAGCTCATATACTGTGAGTAGAGAAAAACAAAATGGCGGCGCGTGTTGCTGAACCAACCGAGGATGAAATAAATAAAACTACTCGAAAACAAAACCCCTCAAATAGAAAAAAACAGCAACAAAATATGAAATAAAAGTATTTGATGCTAAGAACGTATCTTTTTTTTCCCCAAGAAGAATAATAATAATTATTATTATTATAGCATTTTACACAAATTGATCCTGTTATTTCACTGGTTTGTTTACATTCTAAGCGGAAATGATTTTGTCGGACGTTTTGTATCAAGTTTTTATTTATCGAATTTGCAAAAAATAAAAATGCTCTGTTTCTCAAAATCCAGGGAATGTGGATAGAATAAAACAGTTATTCCACTCAATCCCATCGTACATGGATTATAGCCAACTCGGTGCTACGCGCCTCGTTAGCTATCAGGTCATGTGCGACTCAATTTCGTGGAATAACTCATCTCTCAGCTCATTATCTCTAGCCGCTTTATCCTGTTCTACAGGGTCGCAGGCAAGCTGGAGCCTATCCCAGCTGACTACGGGCGAAAGGCGGGGTACACCCTGGACAAGTCGCCAGGTCATCACAGGGCTGACACACAGACACAGACAACCATTCACACTCACATTCACACCTACGCTCAATTTAGAGTCACCAGTTAACCTAACCTGCATGTCTTTGGACTGTGGGGGAAACCGGAGCACCCGGAGGAAACCCACGTGGACACGGGGAGAACATGCAAACTCCACACAGAAAGGCCCTCACCGGCCCCGGGGCTCGAACCCGGACCTTCTTGCTGTGAGGTGACAGCGCTAACCACTACACCACCGTGCCGCCCTTCGTGGAATAACTGTTATATATAATTTCTTTCCTACTGCATCACTTGCTAAAGGCATTGTATGTGTTCTTTTTGTTCTAGGTTGCTCACATGACCAGGAGTGAGCTTCAGCTCAGTGACCCGGCCTTCATCGGCCCCAGCCTCCTCTTCCTCAATCAGTACTTCGGCAGCTTTATTAATGAATTTGTTGTCCTCTGGATTGCTTTGGTGAGGAAATCTGACACTGTTAACAGTTAATTTAATCCATTTTAAAGATGTGATGCAAAAAAGGGAAAAGGTCTGAATACTTTCTGAAGCTAGTGTATGAGCCGGGATAAGATAGCACGTATGCGTAATTTACAACCCCGATTCCAAAAAAGTTGGGACAAAGTACAAATTGTAAATAAAAATGGAATGCAATAATTTACAAATCTCAAAAACTGATATTGTATTCACAATAGAACATAGACAACGTATCAAATGTCGAAAGTGAGACATTTTGAAATTTCATGCCAAATATTGGCTCATTTGAAATTTCATGACAGCAACACATCTCAAAAAAGTTGGGACAGGGGCAATAAGAGGCTGGAAAAGTTAAAGGTACAAAAAAGGAACAGCTGGAGGACCAAATTGCAACTCATTAGGTCAATTGGCAATAGGTCATTAACATGACTGGGTATAAAAAGAGCATCTTGGAGTGGCAGCGGCTCTCAGAAGTAAAGATGGGAAGAGGATCACCAATCCCCCTAATTCTGCGCCGACAAATAGTGGAGCAATATCAGAAAGGAGTTCGACAGTGTAAAACTGCAAAGAGTTTGAACACATCATCTACAGTGCATAATATCATCAAAAGATTCAGAGAATCTGGAAGAATCTCTGTGCGTAAGGGTCAAGGCCGGAAAACCATACTGGGTGCCCGTGATCTTCGGGCCCTTAGACAGCACTGCATCACATACAGGCATGCTTCTGTATTGGAAATCACAAAATGGGCTCAGGAATATTTCCAGAGAACATTATCTGCGAACACAATTCACCGTGCCATCCGCCGTTGCCAGCTAAAACTCTATAGTTCAAAGAAGAAGCCGTATCTAAACATGATCCAGAAGCGCAGACGTCTTCTCTGGGCCAAGGCTCATTTAAAATGGACTGTGGCAAAGTGGAAAACTGTTCTGTGGTCAGACGAATCAAAATTTGAAGTTCTTTATGGAAATCAGGGACGCCGTGTCATTTGGACTAAAGAGGAGAAGGATGACCCAAGTTGTTATCAGCGCTCAGTGCAGAAGCCTGCATCTCTGATGGTATGGGGTTGCATTAGTGCGTGTGGCATGGGCAGCTTACACATCTGGAAAGACACCATCAATGCTGAAAGGTATATCCAGGTTCTAGAGCAACATATGCTCCCATCCAGACGACGTCTCTTTCAGGGAAGACCTTGCATTTTCCAACATGACAATGCCAAACCACATACTGCATCAATTACAGCATCATGGCTGCGTAGAAGAAGGGTCCGGGTACTGAACTGGCCAGCCTGCAGTCCAGATCTTTCACCCATAGAAAACATTTGGCGCATCATAAAACGGAAGATACGACAAAAAAGACCTAAGACAGTTGAGCAACTAGAATCCTCCATTAGACAAGAATGGGTTAACATTCCTATCCCTAAACTTGAGCAACTTGTCTCCTCAGTCCCCAGACGTTTACAGACTGTTGTAAAGAGAAAAGGGGATGTCTCACAGTGGTAAACATGGCCTTGTCCCAACTTTTTTGAGATGTGGTGTTGTCATGAAATTTAAAATCACCTAATTTTTCTCTTTAAATGATACATTTTCTCAGTTTAAACATTTGATATGTCATCTATGTTCTATTCTGAATAAAATATGGAATTTTGAAACTTCCACATCATTGCATTCCGTTTTTATTTACAATTTGTACTTTGTCCCAACTTTTTTGGAATCGGGGTTGTAAAACTGTGACCATGTTTCACTTTTAGCATGGATGTTATGAGCTCTAAAGCATTCTGGTTGATGTTGACTCTCATCAGGAACAATTTACACAGCAATACTGTTTAGACAAGGCCGTGTCACACCCTGAGGGAGTCACGAGGGTGTGAAGTTTCTGCTGAGGGAAACCTCCTAATGTTGTATTTGTGTTTCTTGTTAAACAGATCCTGTCTGTGGTGGACCTGACATGTTACTGCACAGGTGTATGTCTGCAGATTGCCTCCCACCTGCGCATCCGAGTGTTCAGTATCACCCCACAAAGCCACGCCCATAAAGACTGACAATTTGCCCGGCGGGAGGAGGAGGCGGGGCCAAGCGAAGATGCTGCCCCACTTCTCAAAGAAGAGCAGGAGAACCAAACCCACAGCAGCCTGGACAGTGTGGAGACCATTCATTAACCAAAAGACCTGAACTGAAGCACTTACACTCAGCCAGTTTTAAGTTTGCTGAACCACTGGATAAGAATTGTACATGCAGATACAGAAAACGCACCCGGGTGCTATCTACCACCTGTCTGGGAATTGTTCAAACTGTGATACTTTGCTCTATTTAAGTCTTGCCAAATTCATTCTGTTTATTCAGCTCGTAGATTTAAGAACCAATCCAACTTTAAAAAAAAAAAAAATTGTAATGAAGTGCCAGTGTAAACTCACTATTGTACACCATTTGCAGTGTTGACCATTCTGTAAGCGTGCTCTCGTATGCTCCACAATGGATAATTTCTTACATATTTTATATCCAAACAGAAATAATGCCAACGTTCCAACATTTCCATTAATTTCCCAAACAGTTTTGTTTAATTCGTATCCCTATACTGTAAAACAAATTCTAAAAAAATTGTCATGTGATCGTTCAGTGATTTACAGCATTTGTATTTATTATTAATTTGACTGGATTGGGTGTGAAATTAAGTCAGGTCTTGGATGGAAGACACACAATTGTCAGGGACTATGGGTAAACCGGGACCAGGATCGTGTTTGTGCTAAAAACAGGACGCTCCCCAACCTGCAGCTCCAACGTCTACCAGTGTGAACTGATGGACTGTCCTGTTTTATGATGCACTCACAACACTGCCTGCTTTAAATATCTCCTCCCAAAGGGCTAATCGTGCAAATAAATTTTAAGTGATTTTGTGTAATAAACTTTTCATCGTCTTGCATTATTTCCAATCTTGACATGATGTTGGAACACTAAATGTAAAGGTTCCCCCAGCTGGAACGGCTTCTCGAGACCAATGCCCTCGTGCCACCTGCAGAATTCTGGGGCGAAAAAACACCGCGAAAAAAACAGACCAGAAAACCAGAGATTGGCCGTTTATTCACAGCTTTTTCACCAAAGATACAGCATTCAAAAAAAACCCTTTTATAACAAATTATAATCATAACAAATGTCTGTTTATCTCTCTAAAAGGCAGCTGTGTTTGTCTGTTGTGTCTGTCGTGTGTGTGTGTGTGTGTGTGTGTGTGTAGAGGGGAGGGGGTAGGATGTGTATGTGTTGTGTGTGCGTATGTGAATGTGTTGATATCTTGTGCTAAGTCAGCAAATCACATCTTAATCCCATCAATATGTCATCTCACTCATTATCTCTAGCCGCTTTATCCTGTTCTACAGGGTCGCAGGCAAGCTGCAGCCTATCCCAGCTGACTACGGGCAAAAGGCGGGGTACACCCTGGACAAGTCGCCAGGTCATCACAGGGCTGACACATAGACACAGACAACCATTCACACTCACATTCACACCTACGCTCAATTTAGAGTCACCAGTTAACCTAACCTGCATGTCTTTGGACTGTGGGGGAAACCGGAGCACCCGGAGGAAACCCACGCGGACACGGGGAGAACATGCAAACTCCGCACAGAAAGGCCCTCGCCGGCCACGGGGCTCGAACCCGGACCTTCTTGCTGTGAGGCGACAGCGCTAACCACTGCACCACCGTGCTGCCCCCCCATCAATATGTCTGTGAGTGAAACCTTGGATCAATCATAAGCAATATATTTCATATCAACAGATGTTTTTTAACAACTCAGCAACTCAACATTTACGCACGTCAAAGCGCGAGATGTTTTTACGACAATTCTACTATGTTTAGTCTTAGCAAAGAAGTGTCTTCTCCACTGGAAGAAGGTCACAGTAACTTTTACAGGAAGCCACACAGGAACAGTCAACAACGGATCTAAGAAGCTAAATATTAAAATCATAAAGTCTTAACAATCCTAAATTACATTCTGCATTCTAAAACTACAAAACTAACTTAAATCACTTAATGCAGCTTTAAATCTAACAGTCAATCATTTCAATTTCAAATTCAACACTGGAGAGACTGGTTAAATCTCACAATCCTAAATCACGTTCTGCAGCTATAAAACTAACTTAAATCATGGCTTTAAATCTAACACTAAATTTTTCTAAACATCTGTGGGAAATTGTTGAGTCGCGTCTCCCCCCGACCAAAAGAGGATTATATCATGGCGATTTCCATCTATCTGTCCCTCCCTCGCTCGAAGGGTGCTCACCTTCTGAAATGAACTCCTCTCACAATATTTGGAGGAATTTCACAAAACTTGGCAGGATTCTTTGTTATATGTCAGTAATACGCATATTTAATTTCGTTCAATTGGGTCACATTTTACCAGAGTTACAGCCCTTGATTAACAAAATTATACTTTGACAATTTCATGAGTGTGTTTTCCTTCTGAAATCAACTCCTCTCACAATTTG
Organism: Neoarius graeffei; assembly: GCF_027579695.1. Classification (NCBI taxonomy): domain Eukaryota; kingdom Metazoa; phylum Chordata; class Actinopteri; order Siluriformes; family Ariidae; genus Neoarius; species Neoarius graeffei. The sequence goes on from NC_083570.1 coordinate 44,623,096, forward strand.
TGGAGGGATTTCACCAAACGGCATCGTTATGTGTCAGTTTTGTTCAATTCAATCACATTTTACCAGAGTTACAGCCCTTGATTAACAACCTTGTACTTTCACATTTTCATGACGGTGTGCTCGCCTTCTGACTTCAACTCCTCTAACAATTTTTGGACGAATTTCTTGAAGCTTGTCAAAAGGCCTTGTTACATGACAGTAATACGCAGATTGTGATTTAATTTTGTTTGTGAAAAATTTCCCAGACTTTTGACCCCTGATTAAATAACTTGTACTTTGATAATTTCATGAGGGTGTACGTACTTCTGAAATCAACTCCTCTCTCAATTTGTGGAGGAATTTCACCAAACTTGGCAAAAGGCTTTGTTATATGACAGTTATACGCAGATTGAAATTTAATTTAATTTGGGCACATTTTACCAGCGTTATGCCCTTGATTATTAACAAACTTTGGCAATTTCATCAAGGTATGCTTGCTTTCTGAAATCAACTTCCCTCACAATTAAAAAAAATTTTTTTATTATCCCCTGTTGGCTGAAAGGCCCGAAGGGGAACTACGTTGTGGTGATGTCCGTCTGCCCGAGGAAGGATGCTCACCTTCTGAAATCAACGCCTCTCACCATTTTTGGAGGAATATCATGAAACTTGGCAGGATTCTTCATTATATGCCAATAATATGCATATTGCAATTTTGTTCAATTCAGTCGCATCTTCCCAGAGTTATGGCATCGTTGCCAGTGGGGGATACTGTGCTCTCAGAGCACTCTTGTTGGGGTTATCATTTTGAAAAAACAAGGTTCCCACTCTGTCGAATGCCAGATTCCTGGACTTTTCCCTGACTTTCATTGACGAGGAAGCTGAATTTTCATGCCCCATAATGAATTTAAAAAAAAAAAAAAAAAAAAAGCAGGCTCCAAGGGGGGGGAACCAGCCACAGTATTTTAAACCCAACGATTTGCAATGTTTTATTTACTAGTAAAGACATTTTCAGTCCAAAACATTCACTGCTTAAATAAAAAGAAATAATCTGATAAAGAAATATTACATGATGAATGGCAATGAAATTTTAAACATGCTACAAACCTCCCTGATATTTCATTTGCCCCCCCCCCCAAAAAAAAATAAAAAAATTATATATATATATATATATATATATATATATATATATATATATATATATATATATATATGAGTGATTCCACGCTTATGGGTACTGAAATGGGGACATGAACTTATTTTTAAAAATTCACCTAAAACCATTTCTTTTTTTACCATCAGGTCACAAAACATGTAATCTTTAATGAATGATATGTTAAAAGATAACTTTAATTTTCTGAGATGTAATAAAAACATATTTATATGCCAAAGTCAGAACGTAACAGAAGTGTTGTGGACATATATATTCTCAATTTTAACAATGTAGAATTACTTTTTGAAACATAGGAAGGTGATGTTTTAGCAAATATAATTAATAAACATGTGTAGTAGAATAAACATACACATTCTTTCAATAAGATTAACATGGTATATAGCTGGATTGTAATTAATTTGTAACAGATGCGAGATGGACAATCGTAACAGAAGTAATGTAACAGACATCATTTTGGAACTCATAGGCTTGACTTTGGCATATAAATATGTTTTTATTACATCTCAGAAAATTAAAGTTATCTTTTAACATATCATTCATTAAAGATTACATGTTTTGTGACCTGATGGTAAAAAAAGAAATGGTTTTAGGTGAATTTTTAAAAATAAGTTCATGTCCCCATTTCAGTACCCATAAGCGTGGAATCACTCATTTTATTTATATATATATATATATATATATATATATATATACACACACACACACACGATTCTCCATGACTGGAATAGACTTTTAAAATTCCATGATATTCCACGACTCAGGGGAACCCTGATAAACCCTCATGTGTGATATTTCTTTCTAACCATTCTTAAAAATAGTGAAGTTTACATTTACAAACATTTATTTCTGAATGTTTTTTTTCCCATTTGCTTTACTTAAAATGAACCCTTAAAGAAGAGGAGCAGTTAGAATCCGGTCGAGATGATTCACAGAGGGTGCAAAGCGTAATCAAGTATATCAAGAAATAGTATAAGAAAGATTTTCTTGCTCATGATATAATCTCGCGTTGGTTAATGTCTTCATTATTACTCTAAAATAGTTAAAAAAAAAAAAAACTTTTGAACAGCTGTATCCAAACTTGTGTGTATACACACACACACACACACATCATGATGGGTGCGGTCTCTTCCAGGATGACTCCGCCCACACCCACAAGGACTAACTGAATGGTTTAATGAGCATGACATTGATGTAATTCATTTACTGTGGCCTGCAGGGTCATAAACACCTGTGGAAGATTGTGAAGTGGTAGACTCTCCACTACCGTCACCACTGTCTTCAAAACACCAGCTGGAGGAAGTAAAGTTACGGATGGTCTTCATCCTCCAGTACAGTTCCTGAAAATCTATAAAGACACACTGAAGTTGTGCTGGTGGCTCAACCCCTCACTGAGAAACAACTTGGTTTTTCTTTTATCTTGTTTCTATATCAGCCTTGACTGTACTTTAAGCCACTTTACATATAAAAAAAAAAAAACATTGTCTAATTGAATAAATCTATATTTTACATAAAAACAACACACAATCTGATTCGCACCTGTGCCAAGTTGATTCCTGTATTAGAATGTGAAACTCACAGCAGCTGAAATAATAAAGACCACACAGACATCAACCAAATCTCTAAACCAAGGAATGCATTCATGCAATATTTTCAGAAGTTGTTTTACACTTAATAAATTTATTTAAAGCTTAAAAATAGCCAGTGTTTCATTTTGCCCCACAAAAAAAAAAAAATAAAACCAAACAAAAAAAACCGTAGAGAGAATTCAACCTTATGACCTGCACTTTTTCCAAACACATCTCTCCGCTAATTCGGATATACAGTCGTGTTCAAAATAATAGTGTGTTTAAAAACGTGAGTAAAGCTCAAAATCCTTATAATAGTTTTTTATTTCCATGCATTGGGAACACTGCACATTATATTCTACATCAAAACATGAAGAAAAATGTATCAATATTTTAATTACTTTACAGAAAATGAAGAAAAATGAACATTGGGCTGTTCAAAAAAATAGCAGTGTCTGCATTTTTTCATTACAAACTCAAATATTGACTGTATAAACTGAAAAAAATCTTTAGGATTTAGTATTCCTGTGAATCACTAAACTAATATTTAGTTGTATAACCACGGTTTCTGAAAACTGCTTCACATCTGTGTTGCATGGAGTCGACCAACTTCTGGCACCTGTGAGCAGGTATTCCAGCCCAGGATGATTTGACAACATTCCACAGTTCCTCTGCATTTCTTGGTTTTGCCTCAGAAACAGCATTTTTGATGTCACCCCACAAGTTTTCTATCGGATTAAGGTCCGGGGATTGGGCTGGCCACTCCATGACTTTAATTTTGTTGGTCTGGAACCCTGATGCTGCTCGCTTACTGGTGTGTTTGGGGTCGTTGTCTTGTTGAAACACCCATTTCAAGGGCATTTCCTCTTCAGCATAAGGCAACATGACCTCTTCAAGTATTTTGATATATGCAAACTGATCCATGATCCCTGGTATGCGATAAATTGGCCCGACACCATAGTAAGAGAAACATTCCCATATCATGATGCTTGCACCACCATGCTTCACTGTCTTCAGAGTGTACTGTGGCTTGAATTCAGTGTTTGGGGGTCGTCTGAAAAACTGTCTGCGGCTCTTGGACCCAAAAAGAACAATTTTACTTTCATCAGTCCACAAAATGTTTTTCCATTTCTCTTTAGGCCAGTCGATGTGTTCTTTGGCAAATTGTATCCTCTTCAGCACGTCTTTTTTTTTAACAGTGGAACTTTGCGGGGGCTTCTTGCCGATAGATTAACTTCACACAGGCATCTTCTAATTGTCACAGTACTCACAGGTAACTTCAGACCGTCTTTGATCACCCTGGAGCTGATCATTGGCTGAGTCTTTGCCATTCTGGCTATTCTTCGATCCATTCGAATGGTAGTCTTCCATTTTCTTCCACTTCTCTCTGGTTTTGCTGTCCATTTTAAAGCGTTGGAGATCATTTTAGCCGAACAGCCCATCATTTTCTGCACTTCTTTATGCGTTTTCCCCTCTCCAATCAACGTTTTAATCAAAGCACGCTGTTCTTCTGAACAATGTCTGGAACGACCCATGTTTCTCAGGTTTTCAGAGAGAAATGGATGTACAACATGTGCTGGCTTCATCCTTAAATTAGTGCCACACGATTGACACCTGTTTTTTCACAGAATGAATGACCTCACTAATTGAACTCCACACTGCTATTATTTTGAACACGCCCCTTTCACTTAATTATTCGATTACACAGACTCGGGAGCATGCATATCATGAATGTTGGGTCTGTTGGTTTTCTACGACTCTACTACACCTACTGGTAAATTATTTGCCATGTAGTAATATAATTTCCACCAAAAACAGTGATTGATCTGGTTAGTCATGTTGGACTGCTATTATTTTTAACACAACTGTACATTGGATGGATGGACGGAGATCCTCTGTACTTGTTGCACATAGGTTTTTTTTTTTTTTAATACATGATGGACAATGGAGGGATGAACGATGGAGGGACAGCCGATGGAAGGATAGACGGACAATGGAGGGATGATGGCAGATAGACAGATGATGGAGGGATGGAGGAATGGACAGAGGATGGAGGGACAGCCAATGGAAGGATAGACAGATGATGGAGGGATGGATGATGGTGAATAGAAGGATGTTGAAGGGATGGAGGATGGTGGATAGGATGGAGGGAGGATGGAGGGACATCCGATGGAAGGATAGACAGACGATGGCGGATAGAGGGATGTTGGAGGGATGGAGGATAGATGGACGATGGAGGGACAACCAATGGAAGGATAGACAGACAATGGAGGGATAGATGATGGAGGAACAGCAGATGAAAGGATAGACAGACGATGGCAGGATAGACGGATGATGGAGGGATGAACGAATGAAAGAGGACAGATGATGGAGGGAGGATGGATGGATGCAGATCCTCTGCACTTGTTGCACATAGGTTTTTAAATATATTACGTTATTACTGAAAGCCAGAAAAGTTAATTTAAAAAATAAATAAATAAACACACACACACTTGGCACCTTTGCAATCTGCATTTTACATTTGACAAACAACTTAGTGCTGCTTCTATACAACCCCGATTCCAAAAAAGTTGGGACAAAGTACAAATTGTAAATAAAAACGGAATGCAATGATGTGGAAGTTTCAAAATTCCATATTTTATTCAGAATAGAACATAGATGACATATCAAATGTTTAAACTGAGAAAATGTATCATTTAAAGAGAAAAATTAGGTGATTTTAAATTTCATGACAACAACACGTCCCAAAAAAGTTGGGACAAGGCCATGTTTCCCACTGTGAGACATCCCCTTTTCTCTTTACAACAGTCTGTAAACGTCTGGGGACTGAGGAGACAAGTTGCTCAAGTTTAGGGATAGGAATGTTAACCCATTCTTGTCTAATGTAGGATTCTAGTTGCTCAACTGTCTTAGGTCTTTTTTGTCGTATCTTCCGTTTTATGATGCGCCAAATGTTTTCTATGGGTGAAAGATCTGGACTGCAGGCTGGCCAGTTCAGTACCCGGACCCTTCTTCTACGCAGCCATGATGCTGTAATTGATGCAGTATGTGGTTTGGCATTGTCATGTTGGAAAATGCAAGGTCTTCCCTGAAAGAGACGTCGTCTGGATGGGAGCATATGTTGCTCTAGAACCTGGATATACCTTTCAGCATTGATGGTGTCTTTCCAGATGTGTAAGCTGCCCATGCCACATGCACTAATGCAACCCCATACCATCAGAGATGCAGGCTTCTGAACTGAGCGCTGATAACAACTTGGGTCGTCCTTCTCCTCTTTAGTCCGAATGACACGGCGTCCCTGATTTCCATAAAGAACTTCAAATGTTGATTCGTCTGACCACAGAACAGTTTTCCACTTTGCCACAGTCCATTTTAAATGAGCCTTGGCCCAGAGAAGACGTCTGCGCTTCTGGATCATGTTTAGATACGGCTTCTTCTTTGAACTATAGAGTTTTAGCTGGCAGCGGCGGATGGCACGGTGAATTTTGTTCACAGATAATGTTCTCTGGAAATATTCCTGAGCCCATTTTGTGATTTCCAATACAGAAGCATGCCTGTATGTGATGCAGTGGCGTCTAAGGGCCCGAAGATCACGGGCACCCAGTATGGTTTTCCGCCCTTGACCCTTACGCACAGAGATTCTTCCAGATTCTCTGAATCTTTTGATGATATTATGCACTGTAGATGATGATATGTTCAAACTCTTTGCAATTTTACACTGTCGAACTCCTTTCTGATATTGCTCCACTATTTGTCGGCGCAGAATTGGGGGGATTGGTGATCCTCTTCCCATCTTTACTTCTGAGAGCCGCTGCCACTCCAAGATGCTCTTTTTATACCCAGTCATGTTAATGACCTATTGCCAATTGACCTAATGAGTTGCAATTTGGTCCTCCAGCTGTTCCTTTTTTGTACCTTTAACTTTTCCAGCCTCTTATTGCCCCTGTCCCAACTTTTTTGAGATGTGTTGCTGTCATGAAGTTTCAAATGAGCCAATATTTGGCATGAAATTTCAAAATGTCTCACTTTCGACATTTGATATGTTGTCTATGTTCTATTGTGAATACAATATCAGTTTTTGACATTTGTAAATTATTGCATTTCGTTTTTATTTACAATTTGTACTTTGTCCCAACTTTTTTTGGAATCGGGGTTGTACATTCTATACTTACATACACTTTTGAACACTAGATTTTCAGTAGTTCTTCAGAAGTTCAGAGGAAAATGGACATCGCTTCACTTCAAGGAGACGGTACGAACACAAGCGTGGCTTGGAAGGATGAGTGACCATGCTGCTATTTCACACGCAAGAAATCAGCACAATGGCTGAAAATACTCATCAAAAAAAAGTTTAATTCTCCTCAAAAGTTATATTTAAAAAAAAAAAAAAAAGATATTTAGAGAATTCAACCTTATGACGTGAACTTTCTCCAAAAACAGCCCTTTACGAATTTGGGCATGCATGAATTGAAGTGTTGATGGATATAGAGCCTCTGTACTTGTTACAGTTTTTAAATACATTAAATTTTATTACTGAACACAAGGAAATTTAATAACCAAAAATCAATCAAAAATCACATTTAAATTAAACAAATGGAGAGGAAAAAAAACCATACAAAACTTCATTTCACTTGCCAGCCATTTTACACTTTTCAGTTTTTACTAACATTTCAACTTATCTAAAAAAAAAAAAAATTTTTAATTAAAAACTAAAAAGTATTTATTTGCATGGCTAATAAGAGGACCGTTTTAAGTTCAAGTCAAGTCTTAATACGCTCAGTGAGTTTTAATGATTTCCTACAGATTCTGTATGTGATTATTAGCATGTCATTTGTCCCATCAGACATCAGGAAACACTACACACACTCCGCAGTTTAAAATCAGGCTGGAAAACAGTAGACGTTATTGGACATCAAGGTAAAGATCAGACGGCTGTGTGAACGTGCCTCAGAACTCCGGGGGAAAAAACAGAGGGTCAAAGAGGAATGCAGAAGACTACAGCACGATGACACCGTAATGAACTCGAGCCCTCGTTAACACATCAGAAAGAAAGCAAATTTTTAAAAACAGAGAGAGAGGAGGGGAAAAAAAAAAAAGTGACGATGCCACAAAGATTGGAAACAATCCCTCACATTTCGCTTCTCAGTTACAGTAGAAGAAGCGAAGATAAAAGGCACTGGTGTGCAGGATGAAGAGACGGAGCAGGACAGCTTCAGTTTAAAAAAAAAAAAAAAACTAAACCCCGATTATAATTTAAATTCCTGTTTGACCCAATTGATGATACAAACAAACAAAAAGCAGCGTGACATTAAAAATGTCCACAGTCTTCCACTGAGTTCAGAACAGTAATCGCACAAAACGGAGTGTTTGAGTTCATCTCCACACCTTCACATAGAGGAAGCATGCAGTTGTCCTAATCCGTCATTCAGTTTCTCAAACTTTGGCAAGAGGTTTCTTTTTCTGCTCTTCCTCCACTGGGGAAAGAAACGAGGGAGGCTGCACAGTCTTAGTTCACAACCCTACAGGACTTCACTCTCTCACAGAAAGCAAAGCGAACAAGGAGGAGTGTGTTAGCTTCTCTGGCTGTGTTCTCTCGGCGTCACACACGTTCGGTCTCCTTGCTGAGCCTGCGCCTGGGGAAGAGCCACCGCTTCAGCACGATCAGCTACGGAGAGAACATCATGTTATACATAAAAGTACTAAAAGTGCAAAAAACACAGTTGCGGTCAGAAGTTTTCATGAACATCATGGCAATATTGGGCTTTCAATGATTTCTTTGAAATGTTCTTTTTCTGGGGCGGAATTTGGTGCACGAGTTTTAATTTATTTTCAGTTTCCAGAAATCAACACAGGATGAAAATTATACACTACAGCACACCTAATATTTGGTGAAATGCCCCTTAGCAACGTTCACCTTGACCAGACGCTTTTGGATGCCATCAACAAACTTCTGGCAGAATTCTGGTTGGACATTTGTCCATTTTTCTTGGCAGAAATGGTAGAGTTCAATTAAATGCGTGTTTCCTGGCACGGACCTGACTTTTAAGCATGGTCCATATAGTTTCAGTAGGGTTGACCCAGGCTTGTAGTATTTGAATCCAACTCATGCCCTAATTTTAAGGACTCGTGACTTGACTTGGACTCGAGCACTGATAACTCGGACTCGTACATTAACTGCATTTGGACTCGTAAATTGGAGACAAGGACTCTGATTTTCTCTTTATTTTTTGTAACATGCCATAATAATTTGGCATAAGATGTTTATATCTACATTAATTTTTATACTAATTTGTGCAAGAGAATGCACAGTCACCTGTTCATACGTCATGTTCAGGAACAAACTAACGTTAATGGTGCTAAAATGCCTGGAGAGAACGCCCCTAGGATTGTCCACTTTGCTTATATGGACTTCTCGTGCAATGGGGGAAAAACGCACTGCTATGTGTTCCATATGTAGAAGAACTATCGAGGAGACGATGGGGGCGACCTCGAACTTCAATCGTCATTTGGTAAGACTCCACCCAGAGAAGGGAAGTGACACGCTATGTTCATTGCTCTGTTGATAGTGGGCGGGGCTTGCTGAGCGATGAACAAGCTTTTTATCTGTAGCTTATTAACTAAAATGGGGCGGTCGAGCAGTAACGTTAGTCCAACACAGTAGCAGAGACGCTTTCACATAAAGGTAGCAACAACCACCGTTACATGGTGTGGTTGGAGTCTTGTTCTCAGATTCGACTTGGCTCAATAGTGGACTCGACTCAAAATTTTCTTTGATGTCTTGGACTTGAACACTGAGGACTTGGAGTTTAGTGACTCAACTACAACACTAGGTTGAGGTCAGGACTAATTTTCAGCTTAATGTTAGCGGTGCTTTATCCTCCACAACCAGTTTTGCTGTGTATTTGGGGTCATTGTCCTGTTGGAACACCCAACTGTGTCCTGGTTCCTGATGGTTTGAAGTTATGCTGAAGAATTCTGAGGTTCTTCATGATTCCATCCACTTTGTGCAATGCACCAGTTCCACAGGCAGCAAAACAGCCCCAGGGCCTGATGCTACCACCACCATGCTTCACAGTTGGTACAGTGTACCTCTGGTCACTGTAGTCAAACAACTTTCCTCCAGTAGGCTTTTTCTTTGTCCATGTGGTCAGCTGCAAACTTTAGTCGAGCTTGAAGGTGTTGATTTTGCAGCAGGGGCTTCTTTCATGGATAGCAGCCTTTCAGTCCATGGTGATATAAAACTTGCTTGAATCTAGACAGTGTTCTAGCAGCTTCCAGTTCATGGCAGGCCTGTGACTTGGTGATTCCTGGATTATTCCTGATCATCTGACCAATTTCCTTTCAGCTGAGGGTGACAGTTTGGGTCATCTTCCAGCAAAGTGGCTACACTTCCCAATAACTTGTACTTACACACAATTGTTTGAACTGATGATCTTGGAATCTGCAGTTGTTTAGAAATGGCTCCAAGAGACATTACCGAGTTGTGTAAATCTATGATCCTCTTTCTCAGGTCTGCACTGAGCTCCTTGGACTTTCTCATTGTACTGTGTGCTGGTGAGTTCAGTGAACGCTGTCAAACAAACCCTTTTTATGCTGTGCACAGAGAAACTACTAGCTGTAGTCGATCATCATCACTAACAGGAAATTAAGAGGTTTTGGCCTTGGAAAATTAAGACATCTTGGAACTTTCAGGACCACTGAATTAATAATCTAAGAGGCCGTTTGTTTATTTTTGACTCTGCATGTATAATTTTGACCCTGTGTTGATTTCAGAAAACCCCAAATAAATTATAAACTTTTGCAACAAATTCTTGTGGTTTCCCCCCATTAATAATAATAATAATAATAATAAATTGTATTTATAGAGTGCTTTTCTAAATACTCAAAGATGCTTTACAAAGTAAGAGCAAGGTTAAGGCAAGTTAAAACAATACAGAAAAACACAAGTCTAAATTGTATTATAGATTGTATGCAGTTCTGAAGAGGTGAGTTTTTAAAGATGATTTGAAACTGACCAGGCCCAAGTTTCCCAAAAGCATCATAGCACAAAGATCATCGTTAAATGGTAGAGTGAGCAGCACAATGAACGCTCTCTCTCCTCGTTAAGATGCTCTTAGCGTTAAGACGCTTTTGGGAAACCCACCCCAGGTCAGTGCAATCACAGATGTGTTTGGGGAGGGAGTTCCAGAGGGAAGGGGCAGCAATGGAGAAGGTGCTTGGTCCTGAGAGGTATGGATAGGAGTTTGGCATCAGAAGAACGGAGAGTGCGGGAGGAAGTATGATGGCGGAGCAGATCGGCGAGATAGGAGAGGGCCTGCTTATGGAGGGCTTTGTAGGTGAAAAGAAGAATTTTGAATTGAATCTGTTGTGGTACAGGGAGCCAGTGAAGTTTTTGAAGGATAGGGGTGATGTGATCACGGGAGTGGGAGTGAGTGAGCAGGCGTGCAGCAGAGTTCTGAAAGTACTGGAGTTTACTGAGGACTTTGGATGACCCACCATAGAGAATGCTGTTGCAGTAGTCCAATCGGAATGTGATGAAAGCATGGATCAAAGTTTCAGCAACAGGGAAGGAGACTGAAGGATGAAGACATGCTATGGTTTTTTTTTTTTAAATGGAAGAAGGTTGTTCTAATGGTTAGATTGACGTGGCGTTCAAAGGTGAGGTTGCTGTCAAAAGTGACTCCAAGATTCCGAATGTACAGGGAGGGGGACAGGGTGGAGTCATCAACAATGAGGGAGAAGTTATTAGTGTTTTTCGTGAGTGATTTGAGGCCAATGATGAGCATGTCCGTTTTATCGCAGTTGAGTTTGAGGAAGTTGGCTTGCATCCATGATTTGATTTCGGTGATGCACCTAGTCAGAGTAGCTTGGGTAGCAGCAATAATGGATTTGGTGGAGATGCAAAGCTGAATGTCATCGACATAGCAGTGGAAATGGAATCCATGGTGGCGTATATGACATGACCAAGGGGAAGCATGTAGAGGATGAACAGGAGAGGACTGAGCACTGAACCCTGGGGGACACCTCATGAGAGAGGAGCATAGGAGGAAGTGCAGTTGTTAATGGTGGATTCAAGGCGAGAGAGAAGAATGGTGTGGTTAATAGTGTCAAAAGCTGCAGAGAGGTCAAGGAGGATGAGAATACTGAGGTGGCCAGTATCAGAGGAGGGGAGAAGGTCATAAAAGATGTTTGTTGTATAATCATTCAGCCACAGAAAAAGTTCAAAGAAAATCACCAAAAGCCCAACCTTGGCATGACCATGTATGTAAACTTCTGACCACAACTGTAAATATACAGTATATTGTGGAAACTAAATGTCAAATACAGTCAGGAAAATAACTATTTGGATATTGACAAAGTCATTGTCATTTTAGCCGTCTACTACAGTATGCAGGTGTTGAAATTCAATAATGAGTATGAAGGAAAAGCCGCAAGAACAAGCAGGAAGTGAAGACTGCTGCAGTAAAGGTGTGGCAGAACATCAGCAGGGAAGAAACCCAGCATCTGGTGATGTCTACAAGCTCCAGACTTCAGGCAGTGGGTGATTACAAAGGATTCACAACCAAGTAAAGACAACAGAATTTATTCATGATTGTTAGTTTGTTCAAGTACTTTTGGAGATTGCGGTGAATTCTTGCACTTTTCATGAGATTTGGATGTAAACATCTTCAAATTAAAGCTGAAAGTCTGCACCATTTTAGTAGAACTCCAAAATACTCTGGGAGCCACAGGAAAACAATAATAACTTACTCAGCGTCCAAATATAACGGTGGTCTTTAATACTCAGATTTCCCCATTTTGTTGACCTTGTACTTGTTAGAGATAATGAGATGAGATCTGCTCAGTGATTCAGTCATTATCTTCACACTAACAAGTCCTGGATGATGAGCAAAAACATTTCAATTTTTCATACGTAAATATATAAAAATCATTGTTAAATGTCGTCGCCGCTTCCAAGTTAACATTTGTGTAGGTAAGAGTGCTGTGCAGTTTCCTCAAAAAGGAATCTCTGAAACGGAAACGCTCTGTTGTAAGGTTCCTTAAAAGGTTCTCCTTTTAACCCTTAAGGCTTTTTTACTTAACCTTATCCTCACTCACACAATCCTGATACAGAATCCAGTCCCACATGCTGGTTTGCGAGCTGGAACTAAAGCTGCTACTGTATACCCTCACACACATTGTGATAATCCATCCTGTTCAGCTGATTCCTGTAAGCACATCACTGCTGTATTTAACCTTTCCTCTGATCCACAAGGGAGAAACACAAACCTGACGCCTGAGATCGAATCACTACATGCTCTAGTGTGCCTGGCACATGTCAATCATCTGCACTTCCCTCTGCTTAAAAGTGCAGCATTAACCGGTAGCAGTGATGTTTTTTTTAGACTGATGGTGCAATGGAAAATTAATTCTTGCAAGGTGTGTCGACCCACATTTTATAGAAAACAACACTAACCTGTTCTGCAAAGAAGGACAGGACTGTGAAAATGACCAGCGTGACGAGTACGCAGTGAGTCCAGAACTTCAACTTGTTCCGATATACTCGCCTGAAAAACAAAAACAGAACAACATAATAACGCGCTGTGAAGATACGCATCACACTGTCGCACTATTAACGAGTGTTCACATTTAAACTCGCTTTCTTCCTTTGTTTTACAACCCCAATTCCAAAAAAGTTGGGACACTATGCAAACTGTAAATAAAAACAGAATGCAATAATTTGCAAATCATGGAAACCCTGTATTTCATGGAAAATAGTACAAAGACAACATAGATGCTGAAACTGAGAAATTTTATTGTTTTTTGAAAAATATATGCCCATTTTGAATTTGATGTCAGCAACACATTTCAGAAAAGTTGGGACAGGGGAAACAAAAGACTGGAAAAGTTGTGTAATGCTAAAAAAAAAAAAAAAAAAAAAAAAACACACACAACAACCTAATTTAATTAACTGGCAGCAGGTCAGTAATAGGGCTGGGTATCGATTCAAATTTCAAGAATCGATTCGATTCCGAAGCTTCAGAATCGATTATCACGACTCTATACGATTCGATGCGATCCGATCTCGATTCGATTCAATCTAATATCGATTCGGGTTAGTGTTATTAGAACCATTTTTGACTGTGTAGTTAAGCAACATATTAATACTTGTATTATATTGAAATTCAACAGCAAATTTTTTTTTTTTTTTTTTTAGATATTTTTTTGGGCTTTTTGCACCTTTATTGGATAGGACAGTGTAGAGACAGGAAATGAGCGGGAGAGAGAGACGGGAAGGGATCGGGAAATGACCTCGGGCCGGAATCGAACCCGGGTCGCCCGCATTCATGGTATGGCGCCTTAACCACCTGAGCCACGACGCCCCCATTCAACAGCAAATTAATCAAGTATTGGTAGTTAATGATGGCTGTAAGACTGGTGAAAATGATAATGATCAAACCCCCTCACAGAAAGGCGAATCAAGACAGCAAACTGAGGACGCCAGAGGTCTCTATACCTGCAACAATACTGTCCAAATGGGACACTAACCTGGTGCATTATTAAGATTAAGAATTCACCCAAAAGCTGTTGCACACAAATGCATTTTTATTTTATAATGTGAAAAAAGAGATTCTTAGCCAGTGTAAATGTAAATAGATTGCTGGTTACTGGCTTCAAAGTAACCTAACGGTCATTATACCGTTTGTAAATAAGAACCAAAGATACAGCACCTTAAGAAACATAAGTGTCTCTCAGTTTTGTGTAAAATCTTCAAAATATAAAAAGTATAAAACATTCAATTGCCTTTAAAATGCGAACATGTAAACAGCACATTTAAACTTAAACTTTAAATTTACCTTAAATTTTAAACTTAAATAAATAATAAACCTTAAATTTCAACTTCAGATTGTAAATAAAAACGCTGTTTCCTGTTAAACTGCACACAAAAATAAATTCTGACTGGACCTTAAACTTGACCTGAGACAGACTGGGTAAACTGTCCATCAACTGCCATCACTTGGGTACAAAAAGATTCTTCTGCAGAAAAAGGAGCTCATTTACATGCCCAGGAGTAAGGCAGCTTCTTTTTGCAGTAATGATGCAAACGGCGCGCCTTTTGGCGGATGCCGCCTTTTTCACGGCTGAATCGTGCAGATCTGATTTTTTTTTTGGGGGGGGGGGGGGGGGGGGGGGGGGGGCGTTGGAGTGTCTGATTATAATTTCATCAAAGTAAATTCTGTATTAAAATTACTAAATAAGCAAATGCCATTACAGTCCATGAAACAGGAAGTATAAGTATGAGAAGAAAACAGTAAATCAGAAAGCTGTGCACGTTTGCGCGAAAGCTGCGCAAACGTGCGCAGCTTTCTGATTTACTGTTTTCTTCTGACACTCCAACACCCCCCCCCCCCCCCCCCCCCCCCAAAAAAAAAAAAAAAATCGGATCTGCACTATTCAGCCGTGAAAAAAAGGCGGCATCCGCCAAAAGGCGAGCTGTTTGCATCCAGACTGCCTGCGCGAATTCAATGACGCGATGAGTGGGGTTAAAGTTCACTGGGAAAAATGTAATTAAAAAAAAAAAAAATCGATCTTTGGACGTACGAATCGATCTTCAGGAAATAATATGCAAATCGATTCAGAATCGGAAAATCGATTTTTTCAACACAGCCCTGGTCAGTAACATGACTGGGTATAAAAAGAGCATCCCAGAGAGGCGGAGTCTCTCAGAAGTAAAGACGGGGAGGGGTTCACTGCTCCGTGAAAGACTGTGTGGGCAAACAATGCAACAATTTAAGAATAACGTTCCTCAATGTAAAATTGCAAAGAATTTAGGGATCACGTCATCTATGGTACATAACATCATTAAAAGATTCAGAGAATCTGGAGAAATCTCTGTATGCAAGACACAAGGCTGAAAACTGACACTGGATGCCTGTGATCTTCAGGCCCTCAGGCGACACTGCATTAAAAGCAGACACGTGCCTGTAGTGGAAATCACTGTATGGGTCAGGAACACTTCAGAAAACCATCGTCTGTGAAAACAGTTCATTACTGCATCCACAAATGCAAGTTAAAACCAGATATAAACAATATCCAGAAACACTGCCACCTTCTCTGGGCCTGAGCTCTTTTACGATGGACTGAAGTGGAAAATTGTTCCGAGGTCTGACGAATCAAAAGCAGAAATTCTTTTTAGAAATCATGGACACCACGTCCTCCAGGCTAAAGAGGAGAGGGACCATCCGGCTTGTTATCAGTGCACAGTTCCAAAGCCAGCATCTGTGATGGTACGAGGGTGCATTAGTGCACATGACATGGGTAGCTTGTACATCTGGGAAGGCATCATTAATGCTGAATGATATATACATGTTTCAGAGCAATATGCTGCTATCCAGACAAAATCTTTTCCAGGGAAGGCCTTCCTTCTTTCAGCATGACAATGTCAAACCGCTTTCTGCACATATTAAAACTGCATGGCTCCGTAGTAAGAGTCCAGGTGCTAAACTGGCCTGCTTGAAGTCCAGACCTGTCTCCCATTTAAAACATTTGGCGCATTACGAAGCACAAAATATGACAAAGGGAGACCCCAAACTGTTGAGCAACTAAAATTGTACATCAGGCAAGAATGGGACAACATTTCTCTTTCAAAACTACAGCAACTGGTCTCAGTTCTCAAACGTTTACAGAGTGTTGTTAAAAGTAGAGGTGATGCAACACAGTGGGAAACACTAACCATCAAATTCAAAATGAGCATATATTTTTCAGTAAATAATAACATTTCTCAATTTCAACATTTTATATATATATTGCCTTTGTACTAGTTTCAATGAAATATAGAGTTTCCACGATTTGCAAATGATCACATTCTGTTTTTATTTACATCTTACACAGTATCCCAACTTATTTTGGAATTAGGGATGTATAGTTAACAACAAATGTGTGTAAAAGAAAAGGAAGAAAAAAAAACCCACAGTATGTTTGTGAAAAGAATCACGATCACCACCATGATGCCTGCCAGGGCAAGCCAACACAAATATCTTCAGTCTCAGGGTGAGGTCGTACAAAGCCCCATCCAGAGAGGACAGCAAAACAAGTTGACATCATCGGTACACAGAGAACCACCAGCTACTCATTACCATCCTGTCGCCACTCTGTAGGGGTGTATGTGTGTGTGTGCATGTGGGTTACGTGCTGGAAACTATGACCCCCGGACATCACCATTCATACTTCAGAATCCAGAAAGCTCTCTATTACGGTCAATCCGGCTCAATAGCATGTGATCTTAGGAGTGGCTTGGCTTTGGTCAGGGACGCTAAACAAAGGCCTAAACCCAGAGACTCATGTTTCTCACACACACACACACACACACACACACACACACACACACACACACACACACACACCTTCCCTGAACCTACAGAAATAAATCTACTCTATACTCTCCATCTAAACCTGACTTGACATGAAAAAGTAAACTCCGGTTGTTATGGTGACTGAAAAGAAAATGCTAATAATAACATCACATACGAGTTTTATCCCAAACGCAAAGGAAACAATGCAAAGTTCCCCACATATCTGTCGGGGAAACTGAACAGAGAAAGCTGAAATGAGGCAAAGCAACACCTCATTAAAGTACGCCCACATGAATATAAAAATAAACACACACACACCAACCCACACACACCTGTCAACACGCTGAGGGATTCTGGGAATGAGCTATCTATCTGCTGTCATACTGTGATGACAGCAACAACAATCCTGACCAACAGAGCAACAAAGATGCTATAAATCACTCAAGCATGATAAAACAAGAGGAGTTCGAGATCTAGCCACACTTCCACTTCATCTTCTGAACACCTCGAGTTTTTTTTTGGTTCAAATGGCATGATCTGAAATATGTGAAAATTCAAAAATCTAGCCCAAGACTAAGTGAATCAAGAAACATCTAAATTTTTTATGAAAAATGCCAGAAATGACTTCTGGGGTGGGAGGGACCCCTATCACTCCGATTAGCACAGTGCACTCAGTCTGGGCAACGATATGATGATATAACATCAATATCATAAGAAATGACATCACAGTTTGCTGAGATATCTCATATCATCTCTAGCCGCTTTATCCTGTTCTACAGGGTCGCAGGCAAGCTGGAGCCTATCCCAGCTGACTACGGGCGAAAGGCGGGGTACACCCTGGACAAGTCGCCAGGTCATCACAGGGCTGACACATAGACACAGACAACCATTCACATTAAATAAAAAAAAAAAAGAAAAAATTAAACAAAGTATTAAACTTTATTTAAACTATTTCTTTTTAATACGTAAATGGTAAAATTTATTATCGCCTCAGGTCCTCCTATGGGAACCTGAGGCGAGGCGTAAAGTTGGCCGGCCTCGTACAACCCTAAAGACAGTCCTCGAACGTGACACTGGTCTACCATCAGATCTGCTTGGGATGGCCATGCTCGACCCGGCAGGCCTGGCATGGAATATCGCTGCAAGTCTTGCCGGATGACTAATCATCAAAATTTACATTTCAGAGTTAAATCTAGCACTGAATTATGAGCGAGTCTTATCGATAAGCTTAACAGGTTTAACCTTTAATATTAATAAAGCACTTGTTTAGAGAGTTCCACAAAGGTTTAGCTTTACTCATTTCATGGATATTCTGCATCATCGGGTCTGGTCTATCGGAAAAGTAAAGTAGACGTCCTTTCGATTTCATCAAATCAGTGAAATTTAGCTCGCTCTGAAATTTAGTCAGTGTGATGCATGTTTATTTCTGCAATATCTTGTGTGTGCATGCGCAGGTTTACCTTCTTCTTCCTTTGGGTTTTACAGCAGCTGGCATCCAGTGTTGCATTACTGCCATCACACTGCCATCATTCTGTCGCTAAACGAACAGCTGATCACACCGAGGTGCTCGCTGACTGCCGATATTTATTAGTTTGGTCCTGCATTTCCTTTCCTTTGTATATAACATAACGTCTTATTTTTTTCGCGGTCCGGTTTCCATCAAATCCTGCGCTCTGATTGGCTGGCGAGCGGGTCCGTATCCTACGATACGGACCCCAGTTACAGACCTCTGACGACTCGCTCGTTCACAACAAACATAGTAGCAATTTTTGTCAACATTTATTTTCGCATTTCTCAGGAGAATAGCATTAATTTTACAGCATGGATAGCGATAACGACAGCGTTCAGAGCGAAAGCGAGTTTTACTACCCTGAGGAAGAAGAAATAAAAGAAAACATTTCAGGAGAAAGCTAAAAACCTCTAACTGTTGCTAACGCCGAGCAAAAACATGGCTGAATCCTGAATGACTCCTATTTGTATAAATAGGGGACTACATAAGCGGCAAAATGTAGTTTTTTTTCCTGCCATGGAAGTGCACTTGTATACCGAGGAGGAAGCCATTTGCATTACAGCCGTGAATGAGGATTCAAAATGGCGGCTCGCCTCGGCTCGGTTTTCCCTTTCAGGCGCTCTCGTTTTCTGTTAGAATTTGGTAAAGAAAAAAATAAATATATTATTTACCAGCTTAAGGTCGGTCCGTATGGTGAAATACCGTGACCTCGGCCTTGAATACTGACCTCGGCCCAGAGGGCCTCGCTCAGTACTTTCAAGACCTCGGTCACGGTATTTCACGATACGGACCTCCCAGCTGGTAAATAACATTTCTTCTCGCTTTCCGTTACTGTAGTCGGTCTTTCATGTTTCATTCGCACATTCACGTCTGCCATTGTTCTCTCGTTTCAAATTTCTATCCCATAATGCCTTGTGCGAACAGGGAAAGCCCACCATGTGATACATGATGTAGTATCTTGAATCGCATCATGGTGAAGCAGGTAAAAATAGCAGAGAATTTAGGGCCACAAGGCCCGAAATTCATTAATTGTTCCATTTTTAAAAAAACAAATAAAATTGGAAGTCTGTGATTCGAATTCAGTAGCTTTCAGTCCACTAAACAAAAATAATTGGGTGTCGGGCAAAATTCTTTTTATGACCTACACTTGAAAAATCTGAAAGGCAGTCTACCTTTAAAGTGATTTCAACTGTTTAAAAAACACACTCAGAAGGAAAACCACAGTAACTCATATAATCACTCTTTACAACCGTGTTGAGCAGAAAAGCATCTCAGCATGTCAAAACACATCAAAGCTTGAGGCAGATGAGCTACAACAGCAGAACAACGGCACCATGGTCTACTTCCATCAGCCAAGAACAGGACTCTAAAGCCACAGTGGGAGGAAACTCACCCAAACTGGACAGACGAAGACTGGAAAAAAGCCGGGCGCCATTTTTCCAATCTTAATTTTGAAATTTTTGCTGCGTGTTATTTCATGGTAGTCGTTATTGTTTATGTAAAAAGCATGTTACACATTCTCTTGTCCTCAAGACGTGCTTTTCTGAGGTTAAACACCAACGTTGCAGCTCTCACCACTCCTGCAGCTCTGCCATGTGGAGGAAGCGATTGCGGTACTCGCGTGGCAACTCAAACTGCGAGGGCAGTGGGAACATGGACTCGTAGAAATCCCTCAGCACGGCTTTCACCGTCATGGCGTCCTTATGGCTGTGGTCTATGTTGTCATTCAAGCAGATGAACTTCCTACAAGGTGGAGATGAGGAAAAAATGATAAATGTATTCTTCTTCTTCTTTTTTTTCCCCCTTTGTTTTTGTAACTGTAAAGCCACCTTGGGTATGAAAAAGGCGCTGTATAAATTAACCTTAATAATAATAATAATAATAATTTTGAACAATGAAAGGACTTCCTGTTCGCTTCTTGTAACTTACAGCATGGATCCATGCATGCATGTGCTAATTAACAATTATTTGCCAAAGGCGACGCGAATATCGGTGATGATTATCTATACAGGACACTTTTTTGATGGAATAAAAACGTGTTCTATTCCCTTCTAGCGGGTTTCATTCATTTGGTTTGATCGCATGCAATATTGTTAGCATATCACTTATCCTACGTGCATTACGTCACTCTACCCAATGGAAAATGAGCGTTGAATATGGTTTACGATATTACATGGTTGTCAAGACATGACTTCACACATCGGAGATGTAAAACTTCCGTGCTATTGAGCAACTGTGACAATTTGTAACAAATATGGCCGCCAGGTTTGCTTCATTAAAAGTGGAAGATTTTGAGAGAGTTTTGGCTGCCAGGTCACTCCGCTGTGTGTAGTTGTCGATGTTGATTTTAAAAGTAACTAAGTAAATTACACAGGGAAATTAATACTTCAGTCTGAGTGAAAAATACTGAGGTGAGTGTGCGTGGAAGAAGAGTCTAGAGACAGAAATCTTAGTTTCTCGGTTGTTAGCCTGTGCTACTTGCTCTTGATAGCACTAGCATGACTGCACTAGCATTGGCCTTCGCTAACACCACTGCTGAACGCCGCACTGGCTGGAAGGTAACTGGACTGCTGTGCTAACAGCACCAAGTCGTGGGTAAGTTAGGGTTGGCCTTCTAGAATGCTGATATGAAGAGAATGTGTATGTATGTATAATAATAATAATAATAATGGCTTTTTTTCATGATCTATCAGATATATTCCTTCAGCTAGCGTGCTATTGAATGACTTGAAGATGAGTTCAATATCATGCTAGCTGAATGGAATATATCTGATAGACCACAAAAAAAACCCCAACCAATATTATTTAAATAATAACTGAAACGAAGTTTATTATTCACCGAGCCTGAGGTGGATAAATTATTTTAGTATAAATACACAGGTGATTATTAATTTTTTTTTATTTCAATCTTCAAAAGCAGCATGCAAATGTAATAAAAGCACGGCGCAGACTTTGTCTCACTTATCTGTGCCAACTCACATAAAATACTTTGTTTTGAAATAGATAAAATAAATCACAATTCCACCTTACCTTTGAATAATTTTAGACCAAACTTCATAGCATCTTCAGTGCTTTTAAGAACAGCACCTTCTTTCATAATTTGCAATTCTTCCTCATGGTGACGAAGCGATTTTGCCGAGTTGCTCGAGGTGATTATCGAGAAATAGTCTGAATTTCTTGACCGATCAGCACACGTGATTTTCTATAAATCACCAGTGTATTTACACCAATAGTGTATATTATCAGAATACAGACAGTCCATAATAACTATACTGTCCCTGGAAATCGCATTGTATAGCTGATAATCAGCGAACGCACTCTGTAGAGCACATACTGGACACAAGCAGCACTGGATACACACCTTGGGTTTTTCCTGATGTCATCCAGTTGGCCTACTACATGTGACACATTGGTTCGTACCATTTTAAAAGCAATCTCTTCCTCGCCCATGATCTCAAACCTAAACAAAGAAAGAACTGAGCATTATGGAACAGCAATCAAATGTTTCTCCATTATTATAAAAGGATGTGATGTATTGGAGCTACTTGTATTTGTTTTGGTCCTTGAAGGCTTTCTGAATCTTCTCTGCGATGGGCTTGCAGTGGATCACTAGCCCTTTAGTAACTGGAGGCTGTAGAAATGGAGAACGGGGGTGGGGTGGGGAATGAGGATGGATAAAGAGTATAACACAGACTCATAACACCAAGAGTCCAATCATTTTCTTCACCAAGAGACAAAATGCAAACCTGTGCAATTATCCAAGATAGAGGAGGAAACTAAGAACTGATTTGATCTGATTTAACAAGTTATGAGTTGACTAAGATCCACCTGTGTGCAATCAAAGTGTCACATGATCTGTCACATGATGTCTATATAAATCAACCTGTTCTGGAAGAACCCTGACGCTGCAACACTACTAAGCAAGCAACATGAGAACCAAGGAGCCTCCAAACAGGTCAGAGACAAAGTTGTGGAGAAGTATAGATCAGGGTTGGGTTATTAAAAAAAATTAAATAAATAAATAAATCACAAACTTTGAATATCCCAGGGAGCACCATTAAATCCATTATAGCAAAATGGAAAGAATATGGCACCACTACAAACCTGACAAGAGAAGGCCGCCCACCAAAACTCTCAGACCGGGCAAGGAGGGCATTAATCAGAGATACAACAAAGATACCAAAGATAACACTGAAGGAGCTGCAAAGATCCACAATGGAGATGGGAGTATCTGTCCATAGGACCCCTTTAAGCTGTACACTCCACAGAGTGCCGCTTTATGGAAGAGTGGCCAGAAGAAAAAAAAAAGTAATTGCTGAAGAAAACACGTTTGGAGTTTGCCCAACAGTATGTGGCAGACTTCCTAAACACATGGAAGAAGATTCTCTAGTCAAATGAGACTAAAACTGATCTTTTTGGCCATCATGGGAAACGCCATGTCTGGCACAAACCCAACACCCTGAGAACACCATTCTTACACTGAAGAATGGTGGTGGCAGCATCATGCTGTGGGGATATTTTTCATCTGCAGGGACAGGAAAGCTGGTCAGGACTGAAGGAAAGATGGATAGCATGAAATGCAGGGCAATTCTGGAGGAAAACCTGTTTGAGTCAGCGACGAAGGTTCACGTTCCAGCAGGACAATGACCCTAAACATACTGCTAAAGCTACACTGGAGCGGTTTAAAGGGAAACATCTAATCCAATTGAGAATCTGTGCCATAACTTGAAGATTGCTGTACACCAATGCAACCCATCTAACTTGAAGGAGTTGGAGCAGTTTTGCCTTGAGGAATGGGCAGAAATCCCAGTGGCTGTATGTAAATCAAACGGTGCTAACTCCCCCAAAATCCATTTTAATACCAGCTTGTAATGTGACAAAACAGGACAAACACCAAGGGGGATGAATACTTTTGCAAGGCACTGTAGAAATCTGTTGGCCAAACTTTGGTTCATCAAAATCAGTGATGCATTCGAGGAAGAGAAGTTTTAATAATGTCAAATCTCAGTTGATTTGTTCGTTAATTATCTCTACAATTATCTGTATTACTTGTTATTTTCAAGTAATTTGGAGCGTCACAGTTTCTGAGGTTCATACAAATTGGATGTTTTGGCAGAAACGGCTCCGTTAATCATGATTTATATTACTCATATCATGCATTTATGATGTTTTTGTGGTAGTTTGTTGTTTTTCTATTGATTTACAGTCAATTTTTTAAAAATAAGACAGTGATTGAAGATGGATCATTGACTGAATGGTGAAAATTTTGTTAAAAAATTCCAAGTTGTATTGAAGTTATGGCCATTTTTTGGTTCATTCTGAGTTTTTAATTAATTGTTAATTCATTTTAATTAACCAATTAGATAATAAATTAGTTGGCATCATTTTCGTGGACTTTAAAATCACCTGCACCTCCTTTTTATTTTACTGAGCTACGTCAAAAGATTTAGAAGTTATAACATTCAGAAGGGAATCTTTCTAGGAAAGCGGTCACAGTCTCATCATTTTCCTTTGTTTTTTTTATATCGAACAATTGACCAAAATTAGCGCGAGTTTTCAACATTCAACGAGGTACAACTTTGTTCATATTTATCACAGAAAGAAAATTTAAACAATTTTAAAGTTTATTTTCCTTTTCAGTATAGTAGGGGAGAGCAGGGAGACTTGGGACACGTTTTTAGCTTTTGTAGATTGTGTGAAATTCTTTGCAGGTAGCGTCACATTCATATTGCATTAGAGAGGATTTACTATCCCCTCTTACCACATTAGTTTCTCAGCTTGTCACATATACTGGCCTTCAGGCTTCACTTTTCTGTCATTACTTTTTGCAGAGAGACATGAGACATTGAAGGAAGACATGGGACATTATACTGGGAGACAGCCAGTACGGTATTCTTATTCAAAATCTAACAACTGAACACACAGTGTCACAGTGGAAAGCTGGGATGTACAAGAAGTGTCCTTAAAGGAGATACGCAGAACCATCGCCTCACTTTCGTTTATAAATGCCTTGAGACCTCAAGAATGGCACAGGAATAGTTTTAAGCATTAACAATAAATCTAATATAGTAATTTTTACGATTAAAATGATTCATATAGGCAGCGATCTGAGTGAATGACCTTGACATCTGTGACGTCACAGCAGGAAGTCTATCGGACTCATCGCCATTTCCGCTATACTAAAACACCGAGCTAACTGCAACTCCGATCCCTCATTTTGAGCCAATTTATCGCCATGCCACGTAGATGTGTTGCTGGCGGGTGCAGTAACATGACAGAAGGTGAATTTACATTGCATTCATGGCCCAAGAATGTTCAAACTCATGGATTAAAGCAAAAAAAAAATTATTTGACTGAAAATTTACGGGGGGGGATGGGTGGATTTCGATGAAATTCTGAGAATGGTTAACTTAGAACTGATAACTTTATTATCAATTAATTAATGGATTAATATATTCAATTTATTGCACTTTCTTTCCATTGCTTCCGTATATTATTTTTTTGTGGCAAACCACACAAATGCAAGCGCCTGCAATGTTTAGTTTTTTGCACCATGAACTAAATGGCTTTCCGTTTTCACCTATTTCGTACAGCCAAGCCCACCTCCGCTTGTTTTTTACACCTTTATCGATGGCAGACACATCAGTGCCTTCTTTCATGTAAAGCGCATCCATGCTGCCGAAACCGAAAGCAGAATGACATGCTCCTCTGTGCTCGACGTCAATATAGAAAAAAGTTTGGATCTTCGCTTAAATTAAAATTGGGGTTTGACCTTACTTTGTGTTGAATACGACTTCAAAAACAATTCAAGATTTTATTAAGAGAAATATTGTGGCCAACACGAGTGTTAAGTTACCTAAAAGATCGCGTGAAGTTGGCTGCTATCTACTTTGCGTTCGTTCTCATTTTCCTCCATCATTTCAG
Organism: Neoarius graeffei; assembly: GCF_027579695.1. Lineage (NCBI taxonomy): Eukaryota > Metazoa > Chordata > Actinopteri > Siluriformes > Ariidae > Neoarius > Neoarius graeffei. The sequence continues at coordinate 44,648,578 of NC_083570.1, forward strand.
AGGCCAGAAACAGATGTTTTGACATAATTTAACTTAGTAGGCTATGATTATTATTTAACTGTAGTCTTCTAGACATTTTGACTGTTTGGGGCATTGAACGCTGGTGTAGGATTTTCAGGGAATAAAGTTTGGCGCATGTCGGAACATCATTGCGCATCGCAGCCTCCAACTCCTCAAACGTCCTTTAAATTGTGATATAATGTAGGCTATAAGGCACGGTTCTAACGTTCCTTACACACTGGCCTAACGAAAATAATAATTGTTGGGGCGTCTGCTGACTTGTTAGTTATAAATTTAGGTCTAATTACTTCTGACAGTCTGCAAGCATTGCACCGTCGGGTCTTCAAGTCTGGCTGAAGCAGAGGAGCGGGCTTTCCGGGGTTTATTTTTTCGTTTTTTTTTTAACATGCTCTATTTCTATATGTCCAAGTTTGAACTAAGTCATTTTGGCAAGATTTAATTTAATACAAAACAGAAATGGTCAGACACAAGCACGGCAAGCACATGGGAATGTATTTTGCCAATTTTGACAGCGCATGTTTTTTTAATGCCGCACCGTAGACAGCGAACGTTTAAACATGATCAAACATAGGAAATGAACGACACAAAGCATGGCTCAAAAACAAAAAAGTGAAATAAACCCTGCTGATAGTTGATGGTGTTGCAACACATCAGTGTTATAACCCAATCTCTACCCAACCACCCGTCATTTTAATTCTCCTCGGATCAGCACCGACCTCACATTTGGTCTTGGGAGAGTTCAGTTGACGGAAATCCGTCACACAACGGAAAACTTTAATCCATGTCAAACTGCAAAGATTTGGATGCGTTTTGCGAGAAATTCACGGATTGGGCCCCACGAAGTGGTCTCTCATCTGCTTTGCACATTTTACTGAGGACTCGTACGAAACCTCTGATCTGTTGAGGAGCGTTGGCTATAAGCCCATATTGAAAGAGGGTGCAGTACCAACAATTAAAGGAAAAGAAAACTACAAGAAAAGGAAAGTAAGTTCAGTTGCACCAGGTCTCCCGGAGTGTGAGCCGAGCAGTAATGGCAGAGTACTCAGTATGAAGAAAATGGAGACTGAGTAGACCAGTCGTCAGATTTCTCCGCTGGATATGCTTGCCTCAGCAGCAATATCTCACCCTTACATGGAAGAAGCGAATGAACGAAGAACTGAAAGTCAGATTGTTTCAAAACAATCGGCCACAAGATCGGCCTTCAAGACGTGAGAACACAGCCGGGTAAGATGCAACTCTCATTTGGTTACATAACAATACTTGTTTACCTGCATTTAGATTAATACATGTAACTTGTATTGTGTGTTTAAGTTAGCGGTACAAGATTATTTAGTTTGCTTCAGAATGTGATTCTCAGTTCATCTGATTATTTAATTAGCCTTTTATGTTTTATCAGTGAAAACGCATGCATGTACAGGTGCTGGTCATATAATTAGAATATCATGAAAAAGTCGATTTATTTCAGTAATTCCATTCAAAAAGTGAAACTTGTATATTATATTCATTCATTACACACAGACTGATATATTTCAAATGTTCGTTTCTTTTAATTTTGATGATTATAACTGGCCCTGTGATGACCTGGCGACTTGTCCAGGGTGTACCCCGCCTTTCGCCCGTAGTCAGCTGGGATAGGCTCCAGCTTGCCTGCGACCCTGTAGAACAGGATAAAGCGGCTACAGATAATGAGATGAGATGATTATAACTGACAACTAATGAAAACCCCAAATTCAGTATCTCAGAAAATTAGAACATTACTTAAGACCAATACAAAAAAAAGGATTTTTAGAAATGTTGGCCAACTGAAAAGTATGAACATGAAAAGTATGAGCATGTACAGCACTCAATACTTAGTTGGGGCTCCTTTTGCCTGAATTACTGCAGCAATGCGGCGTGGCATGGAGTCGATCAGTCTGTGGCACTACTCAGGTGTTATGAGAGCCCAGGTTGCTCTGATAGTGGCCTTCAGCTCTTCTGCATTGTTGGGTCTGGCGTATCGCATCTTCCTCTTCACAATACCCCATAGATTTTCTATGGGGTTAAGGTCAGGCAAGTTTGCTGGCCAATTAAGAACAGGGATACCATGGTCCTTAAACCAGGTACTGGTAGCTTTGGCACTGTGTGCAGGTGCCAAGTCCTGTTGGGAAATGGAATCTGAATCTCCATAAAGTTGGTCAGCAGCAGGAAGCATGAAGTGCTCTAAAACTTCCTGGTAGACGGCTGCGTTGACCTTGGACCTCAGAAAACACAGTGGACCAACACCAGCAGATGATATGGCACCCCAAACTATCACTGACTGTGGAAACTTTACACTGGACCTCAAGCAACGTGGATTCTTTGCCTCTCCTCTCTTCCTCCAGACTCTGGGACCTGGATTTCCAAAGGAAATGCAAAATTTACTTTCATCAGAGAACATAACTTTGGACCACTCAGCAGTAGTCCAGTCCTTTTTGTCTTTATGACAAAAAGAGAGCACACCCAGCATGCTCCACTATCTATCGACGGTGCTGCAGTGGAGAGGGTGAGCAGCACCAAGTTTCTGGGTGTGCACATCTCTGAAGACCTGTCCTGGAGCAACAACACCACATCACTGGCCAAAAAAGCCCAACAGCATCTGTACTTCCTCCGCAAACTGAGGAGAGCAAGAGCCCCGGCCCCAATCATGCACACTTTCTACAGAGGCACCATCGAGAACATCCTGACCAGCTGCATCACCGTGTGGTACGGCGCCTGCACCGTGTCCTGCTGCAAGTCTCTGCAGCGCATCGTGAAAGCAGCTGAGAGGATCATTGGTGTCTCTCTCCCTTCTCTAATGGATATTCATAACTCCCGCCTCACCCGCAAAGCCATCAGGATTGCAGGTGACCCCACCCACCCATCTCACAGCCTCTTCAGCCTGCTGCCGTCGGGGAGGAGACTGCGGAGTCTCCGGGCCAAAACCAGCAGGCTCAAGGACAGTTTCTTTCACCAGGCGGTCAGGAGGCTCAACTCCCTCCCTGTTCTGCCCCTCCTCCCCCTTCTGTCCCCTGCCACAGATTCTGCTCGCACACCCCCCTGCCCCCCCTTCAGCATCTGACACGTCACCCTCACAGTTCCCCCCCCAAACACACACACATACATCTCATCGTTCATTAACACACTGAACTCAGGGACCGCACATCTCACTTTACCTCGCTCATTTGCACTATTCCGCACTACCTCACCTTAACAGCTGCTAGTTTGTTTATACTGCTTATTTCATGTTTACCTGCTATACCTCAAGTACCCTTGACTGTTTATTTGCACCAATTTACACGTGTGTGTGTGTGTGTGTGTGTGTGTGTGTGTGTGTGTGTGTGTGTGTGTGTGTATACACACACACACACACACACACGAGTGATTCCACGCTTATGGGTACTGAAATGGGGACATGAACTTATTTTTAAAAATTCACCTAAAACCATTTCTTTTTTTACCATCAGGTCACAAAACATGTAATCTTTAATGAATGATATGTTAAAAGATAACTTTAATTTTCTGAGATGTAATAAAAACATTTATATGCCAAAGTCAGAACGTAACAGAAGTGTTGTGGACATATATATTCTCAATTTTAACAATGTAGAATTACTTTTTGAAACATAGGAAGGTGATGTTTTAGCAAATATAATTAATAAACATGTGTAGTAGAATAAACATACACATTCTTTCAATAAGATTAACATGGTATATAGCTAGATTGTAATTAATTTGTAACAGACGCGAGATGGACAATACGAACAGAAGTAATGTAACAGACATCATTTTGGAACTCATAGGCTTGACTTTGGCATATAAATATGTTTTTATTACATCTCAGAAAATTAAAGTTATCTTTTAACATATCATTCATTAAAGATTACATGTTTTGTGACCTGATGGTAAAAAAAGAAATGGTTTTAGGTGAATAAGTTCATGTCCCCATTTCAGTACCCATAAGCGTGGAATCACTCATATATATATATATATATATATATATATATATATATATATATATATAAAAAAAAAAAAAAAAGAGAGTGTTTAGTCTATGTCTAGTTCTTATCTAGTGTTTATACTGTTTATATTTATACTGTTTGAGTGTTTAGTCTATGTCTAGTTCTTATCTAGAGTGTTTATACTGTTTATATTGTTTGTTTTTTCAATTATTCTATTTTTATTTATTGCATTGCCTGTTTGCACTGTGGGTCAGAGAGGACTGAAATTTCATCTGTGCTGTATGTCGAGCATGTATAGCATATTTGACAATAAAGTTGACTTGACTTAGCCCAGGCGAGACGCTTCTGACGCTGTCTCTTGTTCAAGAGTGGCTTGACACAAGGAATGCGACAGCTGAAACCCATGTCTTGCATATGTCTGTACGCAGGGCCGCGTTAACCCTTGCCGAGGCCCTGGGCAGACACCCACCCTCCCGAGGCCCCACCCCCACCTGTTATCAACTGCGCTCAGCAAATTCACCCCCTCAGACGTGCCTGTCTAACTAGACACAGAAACTTAAATAATGACAGTGGCACAATTAGAAATACTACTGAACGATAAAACTTTATATCCATCAACACCTATTTAATCGAGAAAAAGCAATGGTGAAATAGGCAATTGCATGGTGAAAAAAATCCATCAGACATCACGGTTAACAAGCCTAGTTAACGAAAGTTTAGCCTCAAGAAGCCTTTGAATGAGTGAGTCAATGAACAACATGTCAAGAACATAACCGAGGCCTACAACAGTTTCTTTAGTATTCAGAACAAGAACATTCATTTGGTATATAACCGTTCGTTTTCATTTTGGAATCCAGGCGACTTTTAACTTGTGAAAACAAAGAGCGATAACAAAGAAAGAAAAATATCTTGCTTCTCAGAAATAAACCTCAAAATGTTAGGCTATGTGAAACATTTCATCCTTTCACACACGTAATGTCCCAAACAGCAGTGGCACACAGCTTTGCGCATTCAGTTTGACAGCCATGGGTCAACTTACAAGGGCACTTTCCTACTTTTCTGGAAAGCGAAGTCATTAATTAAATCATTGAACTCAAGCTGGCGTAGCGTGTGAAGACATGGTGGACAGTGATCATATTGACAATGACGGGTGATTTATGCGAAGGGACAAGGTGGGGTTCCTTACGGGTGGCGAAATGCATCAAAAATGTTATCAATATGATCAAAACTTCTGAAAATATCGTTTCATATTTTCCGAGCTCGCTACCTCCAAGGCCCCCTAGTGGCCGAGGCCCTGGGCAACTGCCCATGAAGCCCATTAGGATAACGCGTCCTTGTCTGTGCGTGGTGGTTCTTGAAGCACTGACTCCAGCTGCAGTCCACTCTTTGTGAATCTCCCCCACATTTTTGAATGGGTTTTGTTTCACAATCCTCTCCAGGGTGTGGTTATCCCTATTGCTTGTACACTTTTTTTCTACCACATCTTTTCCTTCCCTTCGCCTCTCTATTAATGTGCTTGGACACAGAGCTCTGTGAACAGCCAGCCTCTTTAGCAATGACCTTTTGTGTCTTGCCCTCCTTGTGCAAGGTGTCAATGGTTGTCTTTTGGACAACTGTCAAGTCCGCCGTCTTCCCCATGATTGCGTCGCCTACAGAACGAGACTGAGAGACCATTTAAAGGCCTTTGCAGGGGTTTTGAGTTAATTAGCTGATTAGCATGCGGCACCAGGTGTCTTCAATATTGAACCTTTTCACAATTTTCTGAGATACTGAATTTGGGATTTTCATTAGTTGTCAGTTATAATCATCAAAATTAAAAGAAATAAGCACTTGAAATATATCAGTCTGTGTGTAATGAATGAATATAATATACAAGTTTCACTTTTTGAATGGAATTACTGAAATAAATCAACTTTTTCATGATATTCTAATTATATGACCAGCACCTGTAGGTGGCATAAGTTATAACACCTATCCTGTTTTAATGAGAGTCACATGAGACGGTCAGTTCAATTCCATCCAGTTCTCTAGACGGCTTTGTTCTCTGGCTTTATTTCGGAAGGTGGGTGGTCGACGTATTACTATCGGATTCACTTTCCGATGGCTCGAACTGATACGATTCTACGTTTATAGCAGCAGCATGTACACACACGCACTCCAATTTCAGGACTATCACAGTCAGATGTATTACTATCTTTTTTTTTTTTTAAGATTTTTTTTGGGCTTTTTCACCTTTATTGGATAGGACAGTGTAGAGACAGGACAGGAAATGATCGGGAGAGAGAGACGGGGAGGGATCGGGAAATGACCTCAGGTCGGAATCGAACCCGGGTCCCCGGATTTATGGTATGGCGCCTTAGCCACCTGAGCCATGACGCCCCCAGATGTATTACTATCTGAGGAATCCGAAGAATCTCCACTAAATCCAAACGAAGAGGCCATTGCAACTACTCTCACCTGCCGAGTCTGGCTTTGGTCTATAGCACCGGTTCCCGCTGTGACGTGACGCACTCAGGCTCAGTGGGGCAGCTCCAATGCCAACTTTGCGGTCGATTTTAACTCTCAAAAATATACGTTTTTTTATTCCCATTTATGCAGCATACAAGAGTCAAGGATAGGAGATACTATCCACTCAGAAATGTATTTAAAAATAAACGTTCTGCGTATCTCCTTTAAAGAGAACGGATGATGATCAGAAGATGGTTCTCTCACCATGCTGGGGTCGTAGTAGGCCTCCTGGGTGGGGTTAACTGTGTGGAGCTGGGTCTGATTACTCGGCAGACTCTTTGAGCAGTTTATCAGCATCTGCTCCAAACCGGTTAGGTCCTGCACCAAATCATAAAAATAAAAATAAATAAATACATCAATAAGCTTTACAGCTGATTAACATTTCTCATGTTTGAAGTTATGGGGCCATACACTCAAACACCTTTCAGCTTGGTATTAAAGCCCAGAGCTTAGTAATCCATTATTTCCTGAATGTATTTATCACCATAAACCCAAACAAAACCAACTTCAATAAAGTCTTCTTGTCCCAATGTTGCTGTCACTTAAGGTTTTTTTTTTTTTAACCCAAGTGTGGCGAAATTGTGTGTGAATCTGAAGGTGTAAACAGTGTGAAAGTATAAATGACACAAGGTAAATACATTCCACTGAGCTGTCTGAGCTCATGATGAATTTGTGGAACGTCAGAAAATGTAACACTGTATAGCGTGAGTGATCGACCAAACGAACAGCGAATATACATTTCATCGCGTGCATATTTATTCGACAGGAAATCATAAACAATGTGCGTGCAGGTCGGTTTGCCAGGACTGATCAGAGTAAACAGATTAAGCCACAAGAAGATAAACAAGTCAGAAGATTTTACAGATAATGCGAAAGCTTTCTCTATCTCTCTCTCTCTCTCAGACAGCACGGTGGTGTAGTGGTTAGCACTGTCGCCTCACAGCAAGAAGGTCCGGGTTCGAGCCCCGTGGCCGGCGAGGGCCTTTCTGTGTGGAGTTTGCATGTTCTCCCCGTGTCCGCGTGGGTTTCCTCCTGGTGCTCCGGTTTCCCCCACAGTCCAAAGACATGCAGGTTAGGTTAACTGGTGACTCTAAATTGACTGTAGGTGTGAATGTGAGTGTGAATGGTTGTCTGTGTCTATGTGTCAGCCCTGTGATGACCTGGCGACTTGTCCAGGGTGTACCCCACCTCTCGCCCACAGTCAGCTGCCCGCGACCCTGCACAGGATACGCGATTATGGATAACGGATGGATCTCTCTCTCCCCATTTCCTACACACAAATATTCAAATGGTCAAAGATGTTATACTGTAATTCTCACGAAAGGCTTTTTTCCTCTAAATGTGTCATTTATTCATGAGCCACCAGAGAACTGACCGTTTGTTAACATGAAAGTCCTTATATCCAGGTCTCGCTACTCGGCAACCATTTTCGTATCGTGCACCTAGGCAGTTATTTCAAACTAATACGATCAGGCCTCTATCTAAATGAATGGGGTGAGAGGCATAACGGCACTTTCAATGGCCACCGGGATATAAAAACTGCTTAAAAAGTTTGGTGACTGCCCCAAAGTAAAGTTTAAATAGTACCTAGTACCCCCAAAAAACACAGAGGTTATATTTCTACTATGCATGCGCAAGGTTGCTATGAGGACACTATACACTACCGTTGAAAAGTTTGGGGTCACTTTGAAATGTCCTTATTTTTGAAAGAAAAGCACTGTTCTTTTCAATGAAGATCACTTTAAACTAATCAGAAATGCACTCTATACATTGCTAATGTGGTAAATGACTATTCTAGCTGCAAATGTGTGGTTTTTGGTGCAATATCTCCATAGGTGTATCGAGGCCCATTTCCAGCAACTCTCACTCCAGTGTTCTAATGGTACAATGTGTTTGCTCATTGCCTCAGAAGGCTAATGGATGATTAGAAAACCCTTGTACAATCATGTTAGCACAGCTGAAAACAGTTGAGCTCTTTAGAGAAGCTATAAAACTGACCTTCCTTTGAGCAGATTGAGTTTCTGGAGCATCACATTTGTGGGGTCGATTAAATGCTCAAAATGGCCAGAAAAATGTCTCGACTATATTTTCTATTCATTTTACAACTTATGGTGGGAAATAAAAGTGTGACTTTTCATGTAAAACACAAAATTGTCTGGGTGACCCCAAACTTTTGAACGGTAGTGTACTTCTACTACACATGTGCAATAGGGTGCATCAGTTGCCCTCACTTTCATAAAATCTGATGCGTTTTTGTTTGGGTGTTCCTTTTCACCAATAAAGACATCCTGTAAAATTTTTTGACCGTATTCAAAAGTCTAATGGAGGCACCATGAGGTTCATTTTTTTGCCAAAAAAACGCTCATTTTATGTTTTCGCGTAAGGTTTGAATCACAATGTTGGACTCCATTTATTGATTCCTTGTGAGCCAGAGATCATGTTAAGAACCTTTGCAAGGGATTGAGAAGCATTAATGTGATTCATAATACATTTGTATTGTTTAAAAGTAGTTGAACAATGATTCAATGAACAGCTAAAACTCAAACTGTGCTTGATAATATATTTAGAATATGCACTAAAAATGTGGATCTAAGATATTTGGTATACTCTATAAGGTGCCATAATGTTTCATGAAAAGTGATCGAAATTGTGTCATAAAATAGCAGCTTTTTCCATAACTTTGAGCTCCCGGTGCCACCATTAAACTTTTGAATTTTGTCAAAATATTTCACCCAGTGTGTTTTCTTACCAAAAGGAACATAAAAACAAAAATGCATCATGATCGGAGGAACTTTTCATTTTTAGGGGGCAACTGATGCACCCTAATGTGCAACCATGCACTTGTATCAGTGGAACACGAGTGTATTAATACGTGTCACAGTTCAGCAGATAACTGGTGTTTTTGGGGAGAGAGGAGGGATATGTCCACACACTGCCGTCTTTGCCATTACGGACTTTTCCCATCGATTTCTATACAGGATTCTGTATGTGGTTTGTTTCACATCCCTGTTAACCAGGCTTGTAGTACTCGAGTCCAGAACTCGTGCTCTAATTTTAAGGACTCGTGACTTGACTTGGACTCAGACTTTTCTCTTTATTTTTTGTAACATGCCATAATAATTTGGCATAAGATATTTATATCTACATTAAATTTTATACTAATTCCGTGCAAGAAAATGCACAGTCACCTGTTCATACGTCATGTTCAGGAACAAACTAACGTTAATGGCGCTAAAATGCCTGGAGAGAACGTCCCTAGGATTGTCCACTTTGCTTATACAGACTTCTCGTGCAGTGAGGATAAAATGCACTGCTATGTGTTCCATATGTAGAAGAACTATCGAGGAGACGACGGGGACGACCTCGAACTTCAATCATCATTTGGCGAGACTCCACCCAGAGAAGGAAGTGACACGCTATGTTCATTGCTCTGTTGATAGTGGGCAGGGCTTGCTGAGTGATGAACAAGCTTTTCATCTGTAGGCTATTAACTAAAATGGGGCGGTCAAGCAGTAACGTTAGTCCGACACAGTAGCAGAGACGCTTTCACATAAAGGCCACCATCACATGGTGCGGTTGGAGTCTTGTTCTCGGACTTTACGAAATTTTCTTTAATGACTCGGACTTGAACACTGGGGACTCGAGACTGGACTCGGACTCGAGGTTTAGTGACTCGACTACAACCCTGCTGTTAACGTTTCCAGACTGAACTCATTCGAAACATCAGCTCATGCGCATTTCTTTTCTAAAGGTTTGAGCACCTGCATCGAGAGACATTGTAAAGTATGAGCACCGTGGTGCTATGATTTTCATGGTCCTGTTCCGAGATCAAAATGTGAATATGAGCAACAGATAAGATTTTTCTTCTCATACCGTGTAAACCCAGCTTAATATGTTTACTGAGTGTGATATTGAGTAAAGAATGATTGTGGAGTGAATACATCAGTCGCTCCTATATGTTGGTATTCCACCTGGACAGCGTGGTACCTGCAGGCTGAGCGGGAGCTCATGGATCCGAGTTGCAAGCGTGCGGATTTCTCGGTCAGACAGCACCCCCGAGTGATCCGTGTCGATCTCGTCGAAGACCTGTGACACGTTGAGCTGCTGCAGAGCACTCATCAGAAAATAGAAATATGAGAAGGCAAACTGCATGTCCTCGGAGTGGCGCACACGATGGGCGGAAGTCTTATCGAACTCTTCTGGGAAGCTAAAGAGAAAAAGAGTGTAGAGGAGAGAAAAAAAACACCCACTTTCATTCTACCTCATTATCATCAGTTCAAAAATACCCAAGTATAATACTTGTACTGTAAAATCTAACTTTTAGAGATGACTGTGTATGTAATTTAAATCAAGCCAAGAGAATGACTGATTCTTACGTGTCCTGTAGCTCCTGCATTACGAGGCGGTCGATCATGTGTGGCATGTGTGCAGGCACTTTGCGTGATGTGAAGCCAAATCTGCCATTCAGAAGCTTGTTAACGTGGCGGAGAGAATCAGCAAATGTGTCCTGCAATCTCCGTCTGGTTGCCATGCTGTCGGTTTTATACTGCAGCTCTTGCTTCAGCCGCTCCCCTTCCTGTGAAGCCCAGACAGCAGGATTTGGGAGAAGCTGACCTTTTGGGAATAGTTACTGTTTCTCGTTTTTACGAAAGTACCTGTTGGTTGTACGTTAACTTTAATATTGTTCTATTTCTCACCACAGATGCCATAATCAGTGTAGGAAAAAGTGCTACATCCATCCATCAAAAAAATAGAGAGACCACTTCAATTTTTTCTTCAAGGTCATAGGCAAGGGTCAGAGGTGGAACGTAGAATATCAACTTTATTGTCTAGAAGAACAACCCAAAAAGCGAATTCAATCTTCCTGGTGTCTAATTTGCACCCTAAAATTGAATAAAACGGTTAAAATATACTGGTTTGCGCAAGTTACGAAGGTTTGTTTACATCTCACTTACGCGCACTTTTACCGCCAGGGGACCGTCGTCATGACGTCATTCAAGGCAAACAGACTTGGAGCAGTTCTGTGTTTACTTGCGAACCGAGCAAGTGTACGGAGCAAGTGTACGGTTGTGAGAGGTTCTGTAAAATGTCTGAAAGCGATAGTGATTTTGAAGTAAGAACTCTCCAAATTGAATATCGAGAGGTGAAACCATATATGTATGAACCTATGGCCGTTGCGAAGCAATCGGTGAATGCAAATAAACTAAAGTGGACTCAACTCAAGCGGTTTGTTTGCCTTGAATGACGTCACGTGCCGCGTGGTCACGAAAATCGCCGAGCAGAAATTCACCGCGATGCGCGCTAACTTATTTTAATTATTACTTATTAACAATACTTCTTAGGACCAGAAGAAAATTACAGAGGGTTTTTTGACATATAAAGTTTCAAATATGCATTAATTGAAAACCTTTGCCTATGACCTTTAAATCAGCATTCTCTGTGTATGGAAACCGTTTCATTCCAGTGTCTGTGCTGGAATTCCAACACAAGCACACCTCATTTTCCTCAATGAGGTACTGAATAGGTCATCACCTAAACCAAATCTTATTTAATGAGGAAAAGTATAATAACCACAGCTGTGGTCATCACTATCCTCTTGCAATAGGATCAGTTTGAATGGCATAAACAGTGCCAGTAGTACTTTAAATTTAATTGGAAAACAAAAAGATCTAATCATTATGCCAAAAAAGTTAAAAAGAAAACGTTTTGAGTGAGAAAAAGAAGGGTTCGATTCTGGCTTTACTGGCAGAGGGGTACAGTGAGTATCAGGTTGCTTCCGGCAGTTCATAAGACGCTTCCTAAGTTCACAGGACAACAAAGTTACAGACTGGCAGAGGGCTGAACAAACAAAGCTTGCTCTGAGAGCACAATATCCCCCGCTAGCAACGATGCCATAACTCTGGTAAAATGTGACTGAATTGAACAAAATTGCAATATACATATTACCAACATATAACAAAGAATCCTGTCATTTGGTGAAATTCCTCCACAAATTGTGAGAGGAGTTGATTTCAAAAGAACGTCCACCCTCATGAAATTATCAAAGTACAAGTTATTTAATCAAGTCTCAAAACTCTGGGAAAATTTTCACAAACGAAATTAAAATCGCAATATGCGTATTACCGTCATATAACACGGCCTTTTGCCAAGTTTCATGAAATTCCTCCAAAAATTGTGAGAGGAGTTCATTTCAGAAGGAAAAAAACACTCATGAAATTGTCAAATTATAATTTTGTTAATCAAGGGCTGTAACTCTGGTAAAATGAGACCCAATTGAACGAAATTGCAATATGCGTATTACCGACATATAACAAAGAATCCTGCCAAGTTTCATGAAATTCCTCCAAATATTGTGAGAGGAGTTGATTTCAGAAGGTGAGTACCCTTCCCAGGACAGACGGACATCGCCATGACATAATCCCACTTCGGGCCTTTCAGCCAGTGGGGGATAAAAATTGTGAGGGAAGTTGATTTCAGAAAGCAAGCACACCTTGATGAAATTGCCAAAGTTTGTTAATAATCAAGGGCATAACTCTGGTAAAATTTGCCCAAATTAAACGAAATTTCAATATGCATATAACTGTCATATAACAAAGCCTTTTGCCAAGTTTGGTGAAATTCCTTCACAAATTGTGAGAGGAGTTGATTTCAGAAGAACGTCCACCCTCATGAAATTGTCAAAGTACAAGTTATTTAATCAGGGGTCAAAACTCTGGTAAACAAACAAAATTAAATCAGGGCGGCACGGTGGTGTAGTGGTTAGCGCTGTCGCCTCCCAGCAAGAAGGTCCGGGTTCGAGCCCCGTGGCCGGCGAGGGCCTTTCTGTGTGGAGTTTGCATGTTCTCCCCGTGTCCGCGTGGGTTTCCTCCGGGTGCTCCGGTTTCCCCCACAGTCCAAAGACATGCAGGTTAGGTTAACTGGTGACTCTAAATTGACCGTAGGTGTGAATGTGAGTGTGAATGGTTGTCTGTGTCTATGCGTCAGCCCTGTGATGACCTGGCGACTTGTCCAGGGTGTACCCCGCCTTTCGCCCGTAGTCAGCTGGGATAGGCTCCAGCTTGCCTGCGACCCTGTAGAACAGGATAAAGCGGCTAGAGATAATGAGATGAGATGAATGAGAAAATTAAATCACAATATGTGTATTACCGTCATAAATTCGTCCAAAAATTGTGAGAGGAGTTGATGTCAGAAGGCGAGCACACCTTCATGAAACTGTGAAAGTACAAGGTTGTTAATCAAGGGCTGTAACTCTGGTAAAACGTGACCGAATTGAACAAAATACCATGCGTATTACCGACATATAACAAGGCCTTTTGCCAAGTTTCGTGAAATTCCTCCAAAAATTGTGACAGGAGTTCATTTCAGAAGGAAAAACACACTCATGAAATTGTCAAATTATAATTTTGTTAATCAAGGGCTGTAACTCTGGTAAAATGAGACCCAATTGAACGAAATTGCAATATGCGTATTACCGACATATAACAAAGAATCCTGCCAAGTTGCGTGAAATTCCTCCTAAAATTGTGAGAGGAGTTGATTTCAGAAGATGAGCACGCTTCCCGGGACGGACGGACGGACAGACAGACAGACATCACTACGACATAATCCCCGTTCGGGCCTTTTGGCCAGCGGGGGATAAAACACACACACACATTAATAGTAAAACCAGAAACTGATAATTTTACAGTAGGTTCTTAATTTTTTTCCAGACCTGTACATATTCCTTTGCTGTTCCATTTACAGTGAAACGATCAATTTGAAACGGAAAATAAAACACATTAAGATACCGCTTATTATTGTCCAGTCAGAGTTCAAGATGAATGAACTATGGTTGTAAGGTTGTATGGATTTTACTTATTTGCATATTTTAACATTATATCAGAGCAGAAAACTGATCAAAGTTGTTCTTGCCAGGAAACCTTACATCAGCTCATCTTCACTTACCAACCAATAACGCACTCACGTCCAAGTCAACTCTCCAATCCCTAAACTTGAGCATGTGCTGAATTTGGCTCGCAGGTAAGACAGTGTCACCAGTGATGATGAAATGAAGAGGGGTGAAAAAAGAAAGGGGACAATTTCTGTTGCACGTTCTCTGGACATTTATTGATGATGGCGTGGTTTGGGTCTCTGTAAATCATTAAAGTTCTCTCCTGTGAGAGATTTCTCTGCGTGGTCTCTTTCAGCATGATAACGTCCCCATCTACAGGGGGTGAGGGCTCACTGAATTTTAAAAAGGATGAAATGTGGTAATTTCGTCAGGTAATTTCTATATTAAAAAAAAATCTCAATTAGAAGTACAAAAAAAAAATCCTTTTCAAGATTTGGAGTAAAATTATGGAATAATGCACCTCGTGATGCATGTAAATTTAGTAAGAAAACAAAAAGTTAGTTACGCAAACCACTTTTTGAATTTTTATTAAGATAACTGTTTATGTCCTCTCAATTGTAGACAGGTTAAATTATGAATAATAAACGCTTCAGATTTGTATTTCTTTAACATTATAATTAATTTTAGCTCTTATAATTAGTTCTTTTCCTTTTTCAATTCCTTGCAAATTCATTCTTTCCATTATTTATAGTATTTCCTTCATTGATTGTAATTTTTTATTTTATTTTTGTCTTTATTTATGAACGTAATAGCTCACCTCCAACCTAGATTAATTAGTTTATTATTTGCGGGATGGTGTTAACTTGTGCTTATTTTGTTAGAATAAATTTGAAGTTTTGTAAATCATAAGCTATGAACAAAATTACCAGCACACAACCCAATTCTGGCGTTCTTCAAAATAATCTTAGAGATTATTGGAGCAGAATTGAGACCAACACACACTGAAGAGGTTCTAGAGGCCCATCACCTGATGAAGACACCAGGGTTCCCCCCCCCCCTTTAATTTATCATCTATAATTACTCAGGAGCACAGTGGATACGGGAATGAAATGCTGAAAGCTGAAGTAGTGCCCTCATCTCATCTCATTATCTCTAGCCGCTTTATCCTGTCCTACAGGGTCGCAGGGAAGCTGGAGTCTATCCCAGCTGACTACGGGCGAAAGGCGGGGTACACCCTGGACAAGTCGCCAGGTCATCACAGGGCTGACACATAGACACAGACAACCATTCACACTCACATTCACACCTACGGTCAATTTAGAGTCACCAGTTAACCTAACCTGCATGTCTTTGGACTGTGGGGGAAACCGGAGCACCCGGAGGAAACCCACGCGGACACAGGGAGAACATGCAAACTCCACACAGAAAGGCCCTCGCCGGCCACGGGGCTCGAACCCGGACCTTCTTGCTGTGAGGCGACAGCACTAACCACTACACCACCGTGCCGCCCTGAAGTAGTGCTGTTTAAGTAAATTATTGAATGTAGGCATATCAGGTGAAAATTCAAATTCAGTCCAAATTGCTTGAAACTGCTCTCATTGAATTCAGAATTGAATGCAGAACAATATACTTTTTACAGACAGTTAAACAATTAAAATGTATTTATCCATTCTTGAGATATTATAAATCAAAGATTGAAAAACAAAACGGCTTAATTTGGAGAAAACTGCTGTAATATTCTGTATGAGGATCACATGGTCCAAAATGGGCCTCATTCATGAATGCGATCAAATGTTTTTTTCTTAACTTTTCTACTTCTCAAGATATGTACACGGAAGTTGGCAGGCACATACATGGCTGTATATTGAATACAAAGTTTGAAAAATCAGTAAAAACAAATTACGCAAATGATCATTGAATTAGTATTATTTTTGCTAATGTGAAAACCTAGGCAGATCGGTAAACTTATATATATATATATATATATATATATATATATATATATATATATATATATATACACACACACACACACTACCGTTCAAAAGTTTGGGGTCACCCAGACAATTTTGTGTTTTCCATGAAAAGTCACACTTTTATTTACCACCATAAGTTGTAAAATGAATAGAAAATATAGTCAAGACATTTTTCTGGCCATTTTGAGCATTTAATCGACCCCACAAATGTGATGCTCCAGAAACTCAATCTGCTCAAAGGAAGGTCAGTTTTATAGCTTCTCTAAAGAGCTCAACTGTTTTCAGCTGTGCTAACATGATTGTACAAGGGTTTTCTAATCATCCATTAGCCTTCTGAGGCAATGAGCAAACACATTGTACCATTAGAACACTGGAGTGAGAGTTGCTGGAAATGGGCCTCTATACACCTATGGAGATATTGCACCAAAAACCACACATTTGCAGCTAGAATAGTCATTTACCACATTAGCAATGTATAGAGTGGATTTCTGATTAGTTTAAAGTGATCTTCATTGAAAAGAACAGTGCTTTTCTTTCAAAAATAAGGACATTTCAAAGTGACCCCAAACTTTTCAACGGTAGTGTATATATATTATTTCTAATCCCCTCTTTGTGCCCTGTAGGCCTTTGTATTTCTCAAAAGTAGGGCCTACGACTGTTTATAATATTCATAGCTTTTAAGGTGAACCTCGAAAAAACTGTGTGATCCACATTCAATAAACAATTCACATTAACTGAATTGAAATTGACACTCGCGTTTCTGACTTGTTTTTTTGCCTTTTTTTTTTTTTTTAAATCTCATTCCGACCACTAAGATCTCAATATTTTTCATCAACACAACTCCAGTTCTATTCTAAAATAGTTATTCATTTACATGAATCAGTTTGATTTGAAAAAATAAGTAGGTAAAGCTCTGAAAACTCACTTCAAAGTCTCCCATGAATCATAACATCAAAACTAACAGATGGAAAATTTTGCTGAATCCTTCATCAGAAACAGTGAGAGAACATCACGATAAAAAAGTTATCTGATTGATATTCACGAGCAATCCAGTCAGAAACTGATCAGAAGAGAGAAAGCACGAACCTGAACACTTTCCCATGACTCAAAAATCACCATGCGAGCAGAGTTTTTACTCTATTGTACCAATTTCAACCTGCCGTTACTCCCAAAAGTACTGAACAGATCTTAACCAGATACATTTATTTGGAAAGCAGAGATAAGCTTTTTAATGATCATATTCATGATGGAGAACATTCAAAAGTTAAGCAATGACAGATTTGGAAACTTAGATGAGCGTATGCATGCGTGATTTTCACAGCACGGCCAGCGAGTGTCTGATACGCCTAATCAGTGTTAGGCATCTGGTTACAAAGTCTATTCCCAGACACCTGATTTGTCGCCACACTATTTAAAAACAATCCGAGTCTCATTAACTCAAGTCCAAATTAAATCTTATGTCAGACAGCAAGTTCATGTCTGATTATGAAAATCAGATGAAAGTCCATGATCCAAGTCACTTTTTCCATGATAATGATGACCAATATGCTCAGCAATCAATGCACCCTTTAGTATCAAAGTATACTTAAAGGAGAACTGAAGGCAAATTTTTTCTGATCAAAATTCTATTAGGGGCGGCACGGTGGTGTAGTGGTTAGCGCTGTCGCCTCACAGCAAGAAGGTCCAGGTTTGAGCCCCGTGGCCGGCGAGGGCCTTTCTGTGTGGAGTTTGCATGTTCTCCCCGTGTCCGCGTGGGTTTCCTCCGGGTGCTCCGGTTTCCCCCACAGTCCAAAGACATGCAGGTTAGGTTAACTGGTGACTCTAAATTGACCGTAGGTGTGAATGTGAGTGTGAATGGTTGTCTGTGTCTATGTGTCAGCCCTGTGATGACCTGGCGACTTGTCCAGGGTGTACCCCGCCTTTCACCCGTAGTCAGCTGGGATAGGCTCCAGCTTCCCTGCGACCCTGTAGAACAGGATAAAGCGGCTAGAGATAATGAGATGAGAATTCTATTAATCTCATTTTATTAAATATCGGAATGCATTTTTGATCGCCATTTTGTCACTGCTATAGCAAGTTATGAGTGTTTGAAATATGCTCTGTAATATATCAGTCCATATGTCAAAGCGATGGTCGTAAATGAGATTTGTTGAGACCTGTGCGAGACATCGTAGGATGGAAGTAAAACGTACAGCGGAAATCAAAGTGACCAACGTCCGCCAACGTTGTCAAAAGACGCACACGCCCTCTTTCGAATGCTGACGTAATCAAGCCGGAAGTTGTGTTTGTTTTGATAGTAATCAGGAAAGTTTGAAAAAAGTAGGCAGTAATCGTCATTTAAACTCGTTTTTGTGCAATATTTCATTTGGAAAACAGTTTTCAAAATGGCGGCACTGACACCTGGCTGACACTTCACAGTTCGAAATCTCGCAAAAGTCTCGTGAAGATCGTGCAGATAAGTGACGCCTGCCGTGGACCAAACGAACTAAATTCAACATGGCTAAAACCCGAATAGGCCAATAAGTATAATATTTAATTGCAATTAGTTGCCAATATGAGTCACGATATAAGGTTACTAAAACCGAAAACATAAACAACACGTTAATTAAGAAATAAAGCAAGTTTAAAAATGACTTCAGTTCTCCTTTAACTTTACTCTGACAGATAGTGTGCTATATTTGGATGTTCCTCACACCTAACCTCATTCTATCTAGTGCAGTTGCTCTTCTTCCCTTCTCCCCCCCCCCCCCCCAGGCCCAGCGATTACTCACCTTGAGAAGGTCCTCAAAATATTTGCTCTTTTCCCATGGCAGGAAACTCCATTCAATCCCTGGGTAATGTTGGAGCTTACGGCCCATATGTTGTGCGAATTCTTCTTCTTCCCCATCCCTGCGGAGAATCTGCTGCTTGGCCTTGTTCCCTACGAGTGAACTGAGCAGTCTGGAGGTAGGAATTTTCTCCGTGCCCATGCCTCGAGACTGCTCTTTGACAGACACATTGTCCATCTTAACTGGAACCGGAGAACCTCCGGCTTCTTGTTTATTTTTGCTCTTCTGATTTGGATTGGCGTCCGATTCCACTGCTGCTTCCTGCTCGTTAACTTCTCTATTGTTTCCCTGAAGCTCAGAAGCCTGATCTCTCTGGAAAGCCTTCAGTAATTTGGCTTTGGTCAAATTGTATCCTTTCTCAGTGATGTCTCCGAGTCGAATCTTCTCATCCAGCTTCTGCAATTCGTGCTTCACTTCCTCTGGCAAAACCGAAATGTTCACTGAAGGCACCTTCATGACCACCTCTAACCCTCCTGGGGGCCTTTTTTGTACTTGGGGCCCTCGTTTCTCAACTGGAATGTCTGAGAACACAAACTCCAGTTCGAGGTTTGCTCTGGTGGGCTCAGGGTTGTCATTTTTAACCTCCTGCACCGTTTCTGATGCGTTACGTTTAGGAAGCTTGCGAGTGTCCACCACTACAGTAAAGCTCATGGTGAATTCTTGATCACCCTGGAAGGTGAGGTTGTAGTGGATTTGGGTGGCGTTGTAGCCCTCTAACAGGAGCAGGTGCATTGTTTTCCACTTGTTGGTGACAGATGTGTGGCGAACCACAGGGTTGTCGCTGACCTGTGCCTCAGAAACGCGATTGGCCAGAGATAAAAAGCTGAAGTATGGACGCAGTTCGCCTTGAGGCAGTGTGTACAGCGTCTGGTTCCTCTGCAGAACAACGCGATGCAGCTTACTGAAGTGGTCTGATACACACACACAAAAAAAATAAAAATATATGAGGTTCTGGCTTGTATTTACAGCTGGAACTTTAACCCTCTGGGATCGAGAGCTTCGCCGGCGAAGCTCGGCAGGTTTAGAATGGGTAGGTTATGTATTTTGATAAATATCTTTGAGTTTATCATACGAGCATGATAAACATATTGACAGAAACTCTATACACTTTCATATATGCCCACTGCCAAATAATACTATATATTTTAAATTACCTAAATTAGATGAAACATAAAACTTGTCGACTTACACAGTCACACCGGAGTCGGAACACTGAGCGCACACTTACGCATTCATAAAACACTTTTCTCATGGTAACGGCATGATAATCACCTTCACTCTTTCGGTTTTGACTGGTTTATCTTTCACGGCAGGAACGCCCACCGTAAACAGGATAAAATCGGTCAGCCACAGTTTAGGCTACCTGTTTGGAGGTAAAACTTGTTGCGAGATGGCACTTTGGACGATTCAGGACAGCGATTCAATTCAATCTTGAGAACTGCGATACTGATGAGTGGGGTCATTTTGATCTTCGACTCGATCCAGCCGAAGATCAACTCGAGTAAGTGTAAATATTTCTTCTATTTCTTATGAGCAGATCGGTTGATATGCGTGCGCTGTAGGGCATACACAGGAAAAATGACTGAGCAATTTTTGCAGAGTTAAAAGTATTTTCCTCAAAAATAATTAAATTTTGCACTACTTTGAGTTTAGAGAGTAAATTTTGGAGTTGGAGTGGGAGCAAAATTACAGAGTAATTGTAATAACAGAGTTGGTTGTGGCTCTGAACTGAATAAAACAGTACAAGAGTTCATTTCAAGACACACTGAATAGAGTCAAATACCAAAATAGTCAAATACCAGATAAATTAAGATGTTGTAAAAAGCAGTTTTAGAACCGTGTTGGAATATGTGGAAAAAAAAATGACCTTACCCATTGTGATGAACCGTTTTGATCACTTGACCTGATGGGATTAAGAGTTGGCAGTGGGAGAGGTTCTCACTCTTCTCATTGAATGGAATAGAATTTTTTTACCCTTCTCTTTGAATACCCCTCCCACTGCCAACCCTTTATCCCAAAACAATAGGACATACATTTTTTTTGATGGCCAGTTAATTGTCCAAATCAATGGAGCAGATTTAAGTTTTTGTGCTTGATCCATTCCTAAGACTGAACAGAATCACCTCAAGTGACCAAAAAGGTTCGTCTCAATGGGTAAGGTCATGTTTTTTTCCCCCCACATATTCCAACACAGTCCTAAAAATGCTTTTTACATCTTCATTTATCTATTATTTTTTTAAAAGTACAAATCATGACATACATACTACATAGATATTATTGTAGCTGAACTTGTGCTGAATACAAAAAAGTCATATGACTTTGAAAATACTGCTTAGATTTGTTAAAACTTACAACAAGATCAGAGCATGCCAAAATCATCAGTGCCAGAAAAGTAAATCCTCAGAGCCCAGAGGGTTAACCATCATTTACTGATCAGGACTTAGAAACAGATGACCAATGGACCCTAAGCTTCATTTCAATAGTTATTTAATATAAATCATACCTGTGGAAAATTAAAAAATAAATTAAAAAAAAATCACATTGCAAAAACTGCTTCTTTTTTAAATGTAATTAGCACTAATCAGAAAAAAAATACAAATTGATTAAAACGCAACCACAAAATGAAAATACGTCATGTGTCGCCTTCATACACAGTCTCCACTGGACTATACATTTTCATGACCAAGTCTTCAGCATGATTAGCACCATGTACAATTCAGCATGCACTTGCGCACTTGTACTCGCACTCACCTGGTCCACAGTCTCCTACGTCAAAACCACATGCCAACACGTTGCACGCATGGTCACAGAACTTATCAGCCAACCAAGAGTTGGCACAGCCCTGGTTGCAGAAAGACACCCCCCCCAGGCCTCCTAAACCACCTCCAAACTGCCATGCCTGTCCAGCTCCTCCCACTGCTCCCCCAGGGACCCCACCTCCAAAACGATTACTGCCTGCTCCACCTGAAAGATCAAAACACAGCAAAATCTCAGAGAAGCTCAGTTTAACCAAACCTACCAAAAATATCATGCTGCATGGTAGACAACTGTGAACAGAAGATCTTATAAAAAATACAAGAGCTCACCGAGACAATCTCCACCATCCCAGTCACAGGCAGAATTATTGCAGGCCTTGTCGCAATAGCCGTCTTTGATCCAGGAGCCTGGGCACCCCTCAGCGCAGTTAGGAACAGGCCAGGTGAGGTATACCTGTGAGATCATTTGATATTCATCAAGTTTCTCGTATGCATTTAATATTTGCACAAACAATTGTTTCTTGGGGAAAAAAAAATCCTACATTCAAGTGTGTATGCTACTGTGTGTCTACGTGTCAATCACCCAATCAAATCAGATTACACCCCAACTTCCTTATTTCAAGGGGAACTGAAGTCATTTTTAAACTTGCTTTATTTCTTAATTAACGTGTTATTCAATTACATTTTCGGTTTTAGTAACCTTATATCGTGACTCGTATTGGCAGCTAATTGCAATTAAATATTATGCTTATCGGCCTATTCGGGTTTTAACCATGTTCGTTTGGTCCATGGCAGGCGTCACTTATCCGCGCGATCTTCACGAGACTTTTGCGAGACTTCGAAACGTGAAGTGTCAGCCAAGTGTCAGTGCTGCCATTTTGAAAACTGTTTTCCAAACGAAGTATTGCACAAAAACGAGTTTAAATGACGATTACTGCCTACTTTTTTCAAACTTTGATTGCTATCAAAAACCCCCCACAAAACTTCCGGCTTGATCACGTCAGCATTCAAGAGGGCGCGCACGTCTTTTGACAACATTGGCGGATGTCGGTCACTTTGATTTCCGCTGTACGTTTTACTTCCGTCCTACGATGTCTCGCACAGGTCTTAGCGAATCTCGTTTACGGCCATTGCTTTGACATACGGACTGATATATTACAGAGCATATTTCAAAAAACTCAACTTGCTATAGCAGCGACAAAATAGCAATCAAAAATGCATTCCTATATTTAATAAAAATGAGAAATAGAATTTTGGTAAGAAAAAAAATTTGCCTTCAGTTCCCCTTTAATGTAAAAATTTTTCACGTTCCACACACAAATAGCACTTCAAGTACAGTATGCATTATCCAGAGTCCTGTGGAGTAAAACACAATCAAACCTTCTGGCCTTTTGAATGACTGTAGAAATCATCCGGCCATACATCCTTGCCAAAAAGCACGTCATCATTGAGGTAGATAAACTTCTGTGAGAGGCCTGGAATTCGATGGATGTGTGTTTCGATGGCTGGAGAGCTAAACGTTGGCAGATGTGACTGGTTTTGGAAAATCTCCTGGAGGAAACAAACAGACAAATTGGCACACGGAAACATATAAAGACCTGTAAAAAAAGACTGGGACTCTATCAATTTTTTTTAATGTAAAGTTGTGTGTAAAAGTTTGCATAAGCCAAACCAAAATAAAATTTTATGCTGGATTTACTCTGATCACCTTCCTATTCGCGCGTGTGTGTATGTTGAACAGTGGTAAAGCACAAAGCGCATTCCTGACACAGCTCATTTGAATTTAGTGACGCCCATTAAACTCCATAAAAGGGAAAGCACACAGACAGCTAGGAGCATGAAATGAACAATCAGTGCAAATGCTGAAAAACTAATATTCAATAATATTTCACAATTATTCATGAAAGGCAAAGTGAATATCGGTGAATAATACCAAAAAGACGACGCTGAGGTTATTATTCACCAATATTTCACTGAGCCTGAGGTGGATAATTGTTTTAGTATAAATACAAATGTGATTATTATTATTGATTTATTTATTTTAAATACAACCCTGATTCCAAAAAAGTTGGGACAAAGAACAAATTGTAAATAAAAATGGAATGCAATAATTTACAAATCTCAAACTGATATTGTATTCACAATAGAATATAGACAACATATCAAATGTCGAAAGTGAGACATTTTGAAATTTCATGCCAAATATTGGCTCATTTGAAATTTCATGACAGCAACACATCTCAAAAAAGTTGGGACGGGGCAATAAGAGGCTGGAAAAGTTAAAGGTACAAAAAAGGAACAGCTGGAGGACCAAATTGCAACTCATTAGGTCAATTGGCAATAGGTCATTAACATGACTGGGTATAAAAAGAGCATCTTGGAGTGGCAGCGGCTCTCAGAAGTAAAGATGGGAAGAGGATCACCAATCCCCCTAATTCTGCGCCGACAAATAGTGGAGCAATATCAGAAAGGAGTTCGACAGTGTAAAATTGCAAAGAGTTTGAACATATCATCATCTACAGTGCATAATAACATCAAAAGATTCAGAGAATCTGGAAGAATCTCTGTGCGTAAGGGTCAAGGCTGGAAAACCATACTGGGTGCCCGTGATCTTCGGGCCCTTAGACGGCACTGCATCACATACAGGCATGCTTCTGTATTGGAAATCACAAAATGGGCTCAGGAATATTTCCAGAGAACATTATCTGTGAACACAATTCACCGTGCCATCCGCCGCTGCCAGCTAAAACTCTATAGTTCAAAGAAGAAGCCGTATCTAAACATGATCCAGAAGCGCAGACGTCTTCTCTGGGCCAAGGCTCATTTAAAATGGACTGTGGCAAAGTGGAAAACTGTTCTGTGGTCAGACGAATCAAAATTTGAAGTTCTGTATGGAAATCAGGGACGCCGTGTCATTCGGACTAAAGAGGAGAAGGACGACCCAAGTTGTTATCAGCGCTCAGTTCAGAAGCCTGCATCTCTGATGGTATGGAGTTGCATTAGTGCGTGTGGCATGGGCAGCTTACACATCTGGAAAGACACCATCAATGCTGAAAGGTATATCCAGGTTCTAGAGCAACATATGCTCCCATCCAGACGACGTCTCTTTCAGGGAAGACCTTGCATTTTCCAACATGACAATGCCAAACCACATACTGCATCAATTACAGCATCATGGCTGCGTAGAAGAAGGGTCCGGGTACTGAACTGGCCAGCCTGCAGTCCAGATCTTTCACCCATAGAAAACATTTGGCGCATCATAAAACGGAAGGTACGACAAAAAAGACCCAAGACAGTTGAGCAACTAGAATCCTACATTAGACAAGAATGGGTTAACATTCCTATCCCTAAACTTGAGCAACTTGTCTCCTCAGTCCCCAGACGTTTACAGACTGTTGTAAAGAGAAAAGGGGAGGTCTCACAGTGGTAAACATGGCCTTGTCCCAACTTTTTTGAGATGTGTTGTCATGAAATTTAAAATCACCTAATTTTTCTCTTTAAATGATACATTTTCTCAGTTTAAACATTTGATATGTCATCTATGTTCTATTCTGAATAAAATATGGAATTTTGAAACTTCCACATCATTGCATTCCGTTTTTATTTACAATTTGTACTTTGTCCCAACTTTTTTGGAATCGGGGTTGTAATTGTTCTTTACCTAATTTGCACATTTGTTTACCTGCACAGTTTATTTATTTTATCTTATTTTTCTCGTTTACTTATTTCTTAATATCTTAGAATAGATTGTTTTTATGTAGCTCCTTTATTAGAATAGACCGTCTTTATTTAGCATTTATTTATTGAGCACCTTAACTCCAAGCCAAATTCCTTGTAGTTGCAGCAATTACCTGGCAATAAACCTTTTTCTGATGATTCTGATAATTGTATTAAAAAAAAATTTATTTCAATCTTCAAAAAAAGGCATGCACATGTAATAAGGGCGCGCCACAGACTTTGTGTCACTTATCTACGCCGAGTCACATAAAATACTTTGTTTTGAAATCAATTTAAAAAAAAAAAAAAAAAATCACAATTCCACCTGACCTTTCAATAGTTTTAGACTAAACTTCGCAGCATCTTTAGTGCTTTTAGGAACAGGATTTCATCTCATCATCTGTAGCCGCTTTATCCTGTTCTACAGGGTCGCAGGCAAGCTGGAGCCTATCCCAGCTGACTACGGGCGAAAGGCGGGGTACACCCTGGACAAGTTGCCAGGTCATCACAGGGCTGACACATAGACACAGACAACCATTCACACTCACATTCACACCTACGGTCAATTTAGAGTCACCAGTTAACCTAACCTGCATGTCTTTGGACTGTGGGGGAAACCAGAGCACCCGGAGGAAACCCACGCGGACACGGGGAGAACATGCAAACTCCGCACAGAAAGGCCCTCGCCGGCCACGGGGCTCGAACCCAGGACCTTCTTGCTGTGAGGCGACAGCGCTAACCACTACACCACCGTGCCGCCTAGGAACAGGATTTTCTTTCATAATTTGTAATTCTTCCTCACTTACAGCGACTAAGCGATTGGCCACCATTTTGCTGAGTCACTCAAGGGATTTATCGAGAAATCATCTGAATTTCTCGACCAATCAGCGCACATGATTTCCTATAAATCACCCAAGCTTGTAGTACTCGAGTCTGACTCGTGCCCTAATTTTAAGGACTCGTGACTTGACTTGGACTTGAGCACTGATGACTCAGACTCATGCATTAACTGGAGACGAGGACTCGGATTTTTTTTCTTAATTTTTTTTGTAACACGCCATAATAATTTGGCATAAGATATTTATCTCTATATTAATGTTTTATACTAATTCCGTGCAAGAGAATGCACAGTCACCTGTTCATATGTCATGTTCAGGAACAAACTAATGTTAATGGTGCTAAAATGCCTGGAGAGAACGCCCCTAGGATTGTCTGCTTTGCTTATACAGGCTTCTCGTGCAGTGGGGAAAGAATGCACTGCTATGTGTTCCGTATGTAGAAGAACTATCGAGGAGACGACGGGGACGACCTCGAACTTCAATCGTCATTTAGCAAGACTCCACCCAGAGAAGGAAGTGACACGCTATGTTCATTGCACTGTTGATAGTGGGCGGGGCTTGCTGAGCAATGAACTAGCTAGTGTTAACCCTCTCTC
The DNA here is from genome assembly GCF_027579695.1 of Neoarius graeffei. Taxonomy (NCBI): domain Eukaryota; kingdom Metazoa; phylum Chordata; class Actinopteri; order Siluriformes; family Ariidae; genus Neoarius; species Neoarius graeffei. The sequence goes on from NC_083570.1 coordinate 44,675,606, forward strand.
ATGTTATTTCCCGTTGTGTCGGACTCGACTCGGACTCGAACACTGGGGACTCGAGACTGGAGGCATTTGCTTACGGCTTATTTTTCCGTGCAGACAAACCGGCGCGTTGTCCGTTTACACGGTGCAATTTCGTTTGTCATAAATGAGTGAATAGCTTTATTCGTGTTAATAGATGAATTTGTGTTGGCTCACTTTCTTTATTTTTATATTCTTTAATTAAATGGCAATAAATAAGAATAGTCTGGTTTTCACTAAATGTTCTCTATGGCGCTTCGTCACATGACTGAGTAAACGAGCATGAGGATGTGTTTTTGATAGTCGACTCCAAAGCCCTTCTGCAAGTCGCTCTGGATAAGGGCAACTGCTAAGCACTGTAAATGTAATAAACAATATCAAAAGCACGTTAGTTCATCTTCTTAGGCGTAAATTTGCACGCTCGGTAGCACGAGTAGGTTAGGAACGGTTTTCTGAATTTACAGGATTTTTCATGAAGAACTAATTTGTGTAAATGCACGTATGAATAATTTACAAATAAATCTCGCCAATGTCTGGAACCATCCGTTAAGAAAACAACATGAACACAGATACATCAGTGGAATAAATCATTAACCCAAGCAGATTTAGGCTCAATCATCAACTATACACCATTCACAAACCTCATGGGTAACCACAGTAACGCGAGGATTGTCCAGGTTTAGCCAGGAGGGGATCTGCCCATTGGTCACAATAAAGACATGTCGAACCCAAGGGGCGTGTCTTTCCACCGAGCGTAGTGAATAGCGTAGCTCCTCGTTGTCCTCAAAGCGGCTGGCTGACACATCCTCATCCTGCTTTGACTGGAGACGCAGAGCACAAACGACATCCTGATACCACTCACACCACTGTGTCTTGATTACATCACTCTTTCTACATACACACACACAGCAGCCTCTTTAATAGGAACACCACACTAATACTAGGTAGGACCGCTCTTTTTTGCGCTCATAACAGCTTTGGTTCTTCATGGCATGGATTTCTTTGAGACTGTGGTGCATGTGACATGACATTACTGCTGATTGGTCACTGCGCTGTGGCTCTTCCTGTTCCGTCACATTCTATAGTCATGGAACTAAATGGAATTGAGAAACCTTTCCGAGATCTTGTAGAATCCATGGCATGAAGAAGTGAAGCCATTTTACGCAGCACCCAAACCCAAGGTCTTTGATCAACTCAGGATCTTCAACATTTCACTTCTAGAAAAGGTAAACAGTGACGAATCCCAATGTGGAACGTTACTGATGCAACCATAACATAACACGCAGATCATTGAGAACCCAAAGGACACTCTAGAACACTGCTTCTCCACCGGCTATTACTGATACAGCGTACACGACTCAGGACGCTACCTGTGAGACAGCACTGAGGTCCCAGAACAGGTAGGCAGGACTGACGGTGAGCTCTTTGCCGTCCACGGTCAGGTTCTTCTTGGCCTGTTGCTGGAGGTCTGTGAAGTCCTGAGCTGTGTTCAGGTGCAGGAGAGCGATGCTGGCCTCGGAGTATAACTGAAACTGGAGGACAATATACTATATTACGTTCTCAACATTAATGCAGCTCAGCTCATCTTTGTGTTAAGGAAGAAGAAACCATGGTTTTAAGTTTTTCCTCCATTTCTGCACAGTCAATGGAAAAATCATTTAAAAGTTGGAGGTGGGGAATTGAATTCATGTCAGACCACACATGCTCTGTAGGTACTTAATAATATATCATGTGACGATAAATCACAGTACAAATTTTTGACTAGTGTTTCCCCTACCGTACCAATATATCCCCCCCCAAAAAAAAAAATACACGCACACACACACTAAGGCCTTGGGGGGGGGGGGGGGGGGGGGGAAGAAACACACACATCTGGAGGAAAGGGGGGAATTAAGAAATACCTTTAAAACACACACACACACACACACACACCTGGAGGAAATGGGGGAATAAATAAATAAATTTAAAATACACACACACACACACACACACACACACACACACACACACACACAGGTCTGGAGGGAAGGGGGAATGAATGAATGAATGAATGAATGAATGAAACACACGCACAGGTCTGGAGGTGAGGAGGGACAAACAAACAAAAACGTACGTCTGGAGGAAAGGGGGGAATAAATAAATAAATGAATAAATTTAAAAACACACAAAGGTCTGGAGGGAAGGGGGAATGAATGAATGAAACGAAACACACGCACAGGTCTGGAGGGAAGGGGGGAATGAATGAGTGAATTAATAAATAAAAGCACACACACAGGTCTGGGGGATGGAGAGAGAGAGAGAGAGAGAGAGAGAGAGAAAGAAAGACACACCGAGGTCTGGAGGTGGGGATGGATTTAAAAAAAGAAAAAAAAAAAACACAGGTCTGAGGGGATGGATGGATGGATGGAGAGAGAGAGAGAGAGAGAGAGAGAAAGAAAGACACACACCGAGGTCTGGAGGTGGGGATGGATTTAAAAAAAAAAAAAAAAAAAAAAAAAACAGGTCTGGGGGGATGGATGGATGGATGAATGAATGGAGGGAGAGAGAGAGAAAGAAAGAAACTGAGGTCTGGAGGTGGGGAGGGATAAAAAATAATAAAAAAAAAAAACCCACACACAAAGGTCTGGAGGAAAGGGGGGAAATAAATTTAAACACACACACACACACACACACACAGACACACACACACACACACACACACACACGTCTGGAGCGAGGGGGGGGATAAATAAATAAATAGATAAACACTAAGGTCAGGGTGGTGGGGGCTTGTTAAATAAATATCAAGTAAATAAAAAAATATAAATAAAATTAAATAAAATTTTTAAAAAAAAATACCACACACACACTAGGCGTGCAGGCACTTGGACCATGCGGAAAGTGCGCCTGCTCAAAAACTGGAGAGTATGCAGGCACTCGGACCATGCAGAAACATTTCCCGCTCAAGCTGCTGGTTTTCTGTCCACTTCCCTCTCCTCTCATGCGTTCAAAAATGATTCGATTCAAACGATAGTTAGCAATGTCAGAACCTCCCGAGTGGCAAAAGATGGAAAGCATACGACACTTAAAAATAAACAAATAGATAAATAGATAGATAAATAAATAAAGTGAGAGTGTTGTCTTCAGACACTCAATATTAAGTTGGCGAATGTTATGTTACAATTATTCATAGTGAGATCATGTTGGAATATCATGTTCCATCTTCAAGTTAGCTAGCCATAGAAAATGACTTTTTTAATGTTATTTCAAAAGAACGCAGTCTACTACTGTACTTTTTCACTCAACACATACATCAGAGTAGTGATCAGCAGTGGAGAGGTGAGTGAAAACACATTACAGAAAGAGGAAATAGGCTCTCCGTCTTTCTAATTAGAATTCTAAATCAATTAGAAGTACAAATGGCGCTACGCTTTTCACTTTTTCTAGGGGAAACCCTGCTGATGACTATTCAAATCAAAGGAATAAAAAATTGTGATTATTATCAGGCTGCGTAATCTCTTCATTCTTCTGAGCTGTAACCATGTTGTTTAGAGAGCAGAGGGAGGATACAATAGCGGGAATACACGTGACTAAAATGACTTTCTAAAATGGGAAAAAGGTGACTGACTGTACAAACAGATTTAATAAGAAAATCAGAGCTCTGTTTTGACAGACTGCTGAAAGCTAAAGAAAAGAGAAGCAAATCGAGGTAGAACAAATAGAAGTGCATAGAAGTTTAAAAAGAAAAGGCCGATTTGTTATTAACTTTTCAATTTTTAATAAAAGGGTTATTTTAGCTAACAGGCTATTATAATTTACTCCAACCTTTACAAATAATTATTGCGGTTTATTAGGAAAATGATTTTTTTTATTTTTATTTAACAAAAGGAATATTTAAGTTGACAAAGAAAAGGAAAATAAAATGTTTCATTTTCGTTTTGGGAGTAATATTTTCTTCATTCAAATTTTTTTCCCAAAAAATATTGTAGGAAAATCAAATCATATCATCAATCCTGTATCCATGAATCGAATCATGAATTGGGTGAATCGACACAAGCCTCATGCTCTATGAATGGTCTGACAGGGTTCTCCAGAAAATCCGAAGTAGCCGGCTTAAAAATAAAAATAAATAAATAAAAAGGTAGTTCTGGAATTTATGGCAAAGTCGCTGTGGTGCGCCAAAGGCATGCTAATGCGAGGAGAGTCTGGGGGTATGCCCCCTGAGAAAATTTTGAAATTTACATGCCTTCTGGTGAGGCGGCACGGTGGTGTAGTGGTTAGCACTGTCGCCTCACAGCAAGAAGGTCCGGGTTCGAGCCCCGTGGCCGGCGAGGGCCTCTCTGTGTGGAGTTTGCATGTTCTCCCCATGTCTGCGTGGGTTTCTTCCGGGTGCTCCGGTTTCCCCCACAGTCCAAAGACATGCAGGTTAGGTTAACTGGTGACTCTAAATTGAGCGTAGGTGTGAATGTGAGTGTGAATGGTTGTCTGTGTCTATGTGTCAGCCCTGTGATGACCTGGCGACTTGTCCAGGGTGTACCCCGCCTTTCGCCCGTAGTCAGCTGGGATAGGCTCCAGCTTGCCTGCGACCCTGTAGAACAGGATAAAGCGGCTAGAGATAATGAGATGAGATGAGATGCCTTCTGGTGCATTCTCAGTGAATAAATTACTAACCATTTCCCTGTAAAATACTTGCAAAATATGTATGAAATTTCTCTCCAGATGTGTGTGCTTGGCTTTCTCAGTTACCCTCTGTAGTACGCTGCCTGACTCTGTATTGTAACATAACTACACATGCTATGGCGTGCTCATGTGGTCCAGCTCAGCCAATCAGAGCACAAGAATCAAATCAACAAATATGGCATCACTTCTGGTCATGTTAGACCCGAATCGAAGACCATTTTATGGTGAAATAATTGGATTTGCAGCAAATTATGGGCAACTAAATAAAATCGCTTGAAAATTGAAAGGAAATTTTTTTTTCCCCTGGCATCGAGTAGCCGGCGCAGAGCATCTGTGCAGGTAGAGAAAACCGCCAGTCACCGGCACTTCTGGACATCTCTGGTCAGGGGAAATAATTTGAGCCAAATGTTTGGATTCGTCACTTTACCAGGTCGTATAGAATTTGCATAAAATTAAGACATTCAATTCTCTTAGTCAGTCATTGCTGAAATTGGTGTGTCTCTGTGCAGCGCCTGGATATAAATTTCAATTAATAAATTCATCCCTATCGAACAAACCTGAGGCGACGGTGGTGAGGAAAAAGCCCCTGAGACGACATGAGGAAGAAACCTTGAGAGGAACCAGACTCAAAAGTGAACCCATCCTCATCTTGGGGACAACAGATAGTGCGATTATAAATCATTTCTCTTCCATGACTGTGTACTATAGAGTCAAAAAGTGCTAACTGTTAACAGGAACACAAGTACAGCGGTGCTTGAAAGTTTGTGAACCCTTTAGAATTTTCTATATTTCTGCATAAATATGACCTAAAACATCATCAGATTTTCACACAAGTCCTAAAAGTAGATAAAGAGAACCCAGTTAAACAAATGAGACAAAAATATTATACTTGGTCATTTATTTATTGAGGAAAATGATCCAATATTACATATCTGAGAGTGGCAAAAGTATGTGAACCTCTAGGATTAGCAGTTAATCTGAAGGTGAAATTAGAGTCAGGTGTTTTCAATCAGTGGGATGACAAATCAGGTGTGAGTGGGCACCCTGTTTTATTTAAAGAACAGGGATCTATCAAAGTCTGATCTTCACAACACATGTTTGTGGAAGTGTATCATGGCACAAACAAAGGAGATTTCTGAGGACCTCAGAAAAAGCGTTGTTGATGCTCATCAGGCTGGAAAAGGTTAGAAAAACATCTCTAAAGAGTTTGGACTCCACCAATCCACAGTCAGACAGATTGTGTACAAATGGAGGAAATTCAAGACCACTGTTACCCTCCCCAGGAGTGGTCAACCAACAAAGATCACTCCAAGAGCAAGGTGTGTAAGGGTAGTATCTCACTGGGCTGTGACAGCCTGCGACTAGTTGGAGACACAATTGCGATAAAATATGCGAATTAGCGACAATTTTCACTTGGAATCACACTGAATTGATATTCACATATTTTATTGCAATTGTTGTGTCTCCAACTAGTCGCAGCCCAGTGAGATACACTCGCACTTCCTGTCTCATGGAAACTGACTTGAGAAGGGTTCGTGACGGATTTGCGACACCAGCGATGCATTTACAGCTATTTTGAGAGAAATTTTGTCACACTAATTTTTTGAACAAGTTCAAAATTTCAGCGACGAAGGAGTGACATTTTGCGACTCATGCGAGGAAATTGAGAAGCCCCACAAATGTTTCAAGACACTTTTGAAACTCTCTCGCGAATGACATTCGCAATTTGTCGCAAGCTGTCACAGCCCAGTGAGATACTGGCTTAATAGTCAGCGAGGTCACAAAAGAACCCCAGGGTAACTTCTAAGCAACTGAAGGCCTCTCTCACATTGGCTAATGTTCATGAGTCCACCATCAGGAGAACACTGAACAACAAATGGTGTGCATGGCAGGGTTGCAAGGAGAAAGCCACTGCTCTCCAAAAGGAACATTGCTGCTCGTCTGCAGTTTGCTAAAGATCATGTGGACAAGCCAGAAGGCTATTGGAAAAACATTTTGTGAACGGATGAGACCAAAATAGAATTTTTGGTTGAAATGAGAAGTGTTATGTTTGGAGAAAGGAAAACACTGCATTCCAGCATAAGAACCTTATCCCATCTGTGAAACATGGTGGTGGTAGTATCATGGTTTGGGCCTGTTTTGCTGCATCTGGGCCAGGACGGCTTGCCATCATTGATGGAACAATGAATTCTGAATTATACCAGCGAATTCTAAAGGAAAATGTCAGGACATCTGTCCATGAACTGAATCTCAAGCGAAGGTGGGTCATGCAGCAAGACAACGACCCTAAGCACACAAGTTGTTCTACCAAAGAATGGTTAAAGAAGAATAAAGTTAATGTTTTGGAATGGCCAAGTCAAAGTCCTGACCTTAATCCAATCAAAATGTTGTGGAAGGACCTGAAGCGAGCAGTTCATGTGAGGAAACCCACCAACATCCCAGAGTTGAAGCTGTTCTGTACGGAGGAACGGGCTAAAATTCCTCCAAGCCGGTGTGCAGGACTGATCAACAGTTACTGGAAACGTTTAGTTGCAGTTATTGCTGCACAAGGGGGTCACACCAGATACTGAAAGCAAAGGTTCACATACTTTTGCCACTCACAAATATGTAATATTGGATCATTTTCCTCAATAAATAAACGACCAAGTATAATTTTTTTTGTCTCATTTGTTTAACTGGGTTCTCTTTATCTACTTTTAGGACTTGTGTGAAAATCTGATGTTGTTTTAGGACATATTTATGCAGAAATATAGAAAATTCTAAAGGGTTCACAAACTTTCAAGCACCACTGTATGAGCTTCAGAGTCATTTCTGAATTCATTCAAGTTTTAATTTTAAGTCAATCGTATCAAAGTGAAGTTATTAACCATTTAGTGACGGAGACTTGAGTGCAAACTGCACTCTCCTTTCTCTCAGGAATAGGTCAGATGGATTAACTCACTCCTCTCACTGCCGGCGCCAAATCACAGTCCCCTAATGATGAGTGCATTCATGGGATCAGGGTCTTTTAGCACCTCTTATAAATGTTGTTCCACACACACCCCTGTTGTCATTCTTTTACACATGCCTTACTGAATCCCTCTTCGACAGACTGGACCACAGAGGGCCTCCAATCTATCAATAGCTTTTACTCAGTAACTGTTTCCAGGAACATTTGCATGGCCAAACACCTCCGACAGGTGCACTGTGCACGCGTGTGTTTAAAGGAAGGAGAGTGCATGAAATAACTCATATTAACTAGATGTGGCACAATTAGACATGCAACGATGTATTGTTTGACAATAAATCGCAATACAAATTTACGACGATTTCAATCGATGCAATAAAAAGTGGTTATCATCAGGCTGCGTAATCTCGCAGTTCTTCCCAGCTGTAACAGTGTTGTTTAGACAGCAGCGTATGCAACAATGTACAATTCTTTGTTTGCAAATCACATGACTTTTTGCCTCCTGGGTCACTTCTGGTTTCCGAGTGACGGGCAACGATTAAAGACGGCGTCCAAGCCAAGTACGCGTCCAAAGTCATCTTGTGCAAAACATTCTACATCTAACTGTTAACAGGCTAGAACCAAAAATCGAGATATCAAGAAAACATGCAATGGATTGGACCCCTATGACTTAAAAAAGACAGAATTTTCAATCGATTTCAACAACTTCCTGAACACAGTTTCTGGACATTGAGTTATCTGGTCGTCCAAACATCGTTTTACACGAAGAATCAAATGAAAGCTTTTTAAAAAAAAAAGTCTTGAAACTTAGAACTTTTGCGTTTATCACTGGGTTCATGACATTAGACTAAGCCTTCTAAAGGATAATAACCATCTTGTTTTAGCGAGGGTGAGTAGCGTAAGTCGAAGTGTCATGTGTGATTCAAGTCGGAGCTGCTGTAGGCATTTTCACAATGATAACTAGGATTTTATTTCATGATATTTCACATGTAGCTCAGACTTATGAATTGACATCTTTCTTTCAAATAAGGTCAACCATTCACAATGATCGACAGTCACTTCTATGAAGACTTGGGTGATTCTTAAAGATGATGGAGAAGTGATAACGGGTCACTGCAATTTTATGGCTGGGTAAGCCAGGCTTGTAGTACTCAAGTCTGAATCGTGCCCTAATTTTAAGGACTCGTGACTTGACTTGGATTTGAGCACTGATGACTCGTACATTAACCGCATTCAGACTCGTAAATTAGAGACAAGGACTCTGATTTTTTTTCCTTTATTTTTTGTAACATGCCATAATAATTTGGCAAAAGATATTTACAGCTACATTAATTTTTATACTAATTCCATGCAAGAGAATGCACATTCACCTGTTCATATGTCATGTTCAGGAACAAACTAATGTTAATGGCGCTAAAATGCCTGGAGAGAACGTCCCTAGGATTGTCCGCTTTGCTTATACAGACTTCTCATGCAGTGGGAAAAAAAATGCTCTGCTATGTGTTCCATATGTAGAAGAACTATCGAGGAGACGACCTCGAACTTCAATCGTCATTTGGCGAGACTCCACCCAGAGAAGGAAGTGACACGCTGTGTTCATTGCTCTGTTGATAGCGGGGCTCGCTGAGCGATTAACTAGCTAGTGTTAACCCTCCCTCATGTTATTTGCCCTGTTGATAGTAGGTGGGGTTTGCTGAGTGATGAACAAGCTTTTTATCTGTAGCCTATTAACTAAAATGGGCCAGTCAAGCAGTAATGTTAGTCCAACACAGTAGCAGAGACGCTTTCACATAAAGGCAGCAACAGCCACCGTTAAATGGTGTGGTTGGAGTCTTGTTCTCGGACTCAACTCGGATCAATAGTGGACTTGACTTGAAATTTTCTTTAATGACTTGGACTTGAACACTGGGGACTTGAGACTGGACTCGGACTCAAGGTTTAGTGACTCGACTACAACACTGGGGTAAGCTCATTAAAATAAATAAATAAGTCAAAGTCCCCCTCATGCCAGGATCTGGTCTTCCCAGGCAGTCTTTGATCCCAGTACTAACCAGCTATTTTGAGGCGTATGGGTGCGGTGCCGATCTCCGTTTCCATAGCACTCGGCCTCTCGCCTATACAGCTAGGGTTACAGTGGGGGGAGGCTAGTCCTCTGGTAACCACAAGAGTTTGACTCCCCACTCACATCTGTATTGCAGCGTGCCTTGCCAGATGGCAGTAGGTACCATTTTTATGATCGTCTTTGGTATGACCCAACCGCGAGTAGAACTCACGATCTCCCGGTCGAGAGGTGGACACACTAACCACTATGCCAACTCGCGGTCAAGCTAATGAAAATACACGAGTCTTTTCTTTTTGTGCTTTTGGTAGTAACAAACATTGTCATACTTGGTGGCAGTATGACACCGAAAAGTTGTATGCTTATATCTCTACCAGGGCTTTGAACCAGAATTTTTTTCCTATTGGTTCGTTCCGAACAGAAACGGAATTTTAATGTTTCCAGTTTTGGGTTCCACCATTAAATAGACGTTCCCGAACCGGTTAGAACAAAAAAATTTCGTGCCAAAAATGAAAAGATAATTCGTTTAGTGTGTTACCAAAGGCTAGTCAGGCCCTATAGAGGGCTACCGCATGACGTCACCGCACCGCAAGATTTTGTTAGGCGCCATATTGGAAGACCAAGTACACATCTATGCAAGTACATACATACATAAAACAAACTACACCTGAAATGTAGCCAGGGCCGGTTCTGCCCTAATCTGGACCCGGGTGCAACATCGCGCAACCCCCGCCCCAAAAAAAAAAAACAGTCTAAATCAGGACAACCATCACATAACTATAACTATAAACATTTTATATCAACTATTTTAACTAAATGGGCTATAATAAATAAGCCTGCAGGCAGCCACGGCAGGCTGCCTCAGAAAAGTAACCATTCAATGACACAACTGAAAGCCTGCAGCCACGGTGGGCTGCCTTAAAAAGTAACCATTTGTCCTACCTTAAAACTCGTTTTGCATTTTCTGCCTCCTTTTTTGTATTTTCGACCCTCCGTTTATTTTCTTTCCTTTTCTGAAAACCCGATTTGTGTCCAGACATTTTGTTCTGCTACCAACGAACTAACTCGTCAGGTCTCGTCTCTCGAGCCCGCGATGATTCCCGTGGGAAGGGCAACAACTGATACATTTTTACAAACAGCCAATAGGGAGGTTGCAACGTTCAGGCTCTTCTTTGCTCAGACACTCAGTAATGTAATTACTCACTTATTATCACGTGGAGATGTGACAGTAGTCCACCTTCCCGCGCTCTCCATTCAGTCACACAGGAAGTGAACCCCAGCGGGTCATAGAAACTTGCGCAGGAGAAGAATGACTTATTTGTAGGCTACAGAAACTTTGAGGAACGAAATAAAAACCGGTATTAACCGGTTACCATTATTTTTAATAAGCGTTTCTGTTCCGGAACATAAAAAATAAAGTTTCTGGTTTCGTTTCTGTTCCATGTGAAATAGAAAAAGTTCCCGGTCTTCGTTTTCGTTCCTTGAACCGGTTCAAAGCCCTGATCTCTACAGCTAATATTTCTCGGCAATTTGTTTTACGACATCCAAAACGTAAGAAGAAAACTCATTTAGCATTAGAAGTTTTGATTTTAGATACATAAAGTTGATGTACATACCTTTAACAAAGTGTAGGTGCAATAGGCTTATCAAATCAGTCTCATGTAAAAAGGGATCAGTCTCATAAATTCATTAATTCAAGTGTCTAATAGTTTATAGCTAAACTATTAAAATCAGTGGAATAACTTATTGGTGATGTTGCTATAGTTTAGTGAGTATTGTAGCTCTAATGTAATATGTTTACTCTAGATCTATAACATTCATAGAACAACCAAATGGGCAAAGGCAATTAGAATACTTGTTTGGCAGAGGTTGGCACTCAGTGAATGTTGTAGCAATAGACAGGACACAGTTTATTCCAAAGGTACCATTTATTGAAATAGCGGACATGAATTAGCAAACTAATACTGATCAGATATAGCAACAATAGCAGCCAAGGAATAATTCAATATAAATGGTGACACAATGTATACAAATAAGAATCAGTAGTGTATATGATAACTAAGGCACTAATGGTGATCAGAATTAATAAGCTATATGCAAGTGTTACAGTGTAGGGGCAAGTGGATGTTAAAATGTGAGCGGGAAATCACGTGTTTATGCGTGTGTGCGTGTGTGTGTGAGAGAGAGAGAGAGAGAGAGAGAGAGAGAGAATGGAATGCGCGAGCCTTGTGCCAGGCCTCGCCTAAAAGGGGATGGGCAACAAGGAGAGCGCACGAGAGAGAGAGAGAGACAAAGGATCTGTAGTTTAAAAACTAGTCTCGGCTAGGCCTTAAACCCAACTTCTATTCAACCCTTAGCTACTCCTGAAATCCCAATGTGTGTATAGTGCGACGGAGAGAGAGAGTGCATGCACGATCTAACTAAATACAGATAGTAAACAAAGTAAATCAAACAACACGTGGTGGTCTAAGACCGACTTTCATGTGAATCAAAATGCGTACATTTAAACCATAAATGAATTCAAATAAACAAACACTCTTCACATTAACTAGCCACAACTAAGACTAACAACTGCCCAGACGCCAGCCTTACCCGAGATCGCTCTTGCTTGGCGACTGAAAGTGCGTCGTCTGTTATCCGCAGACAGCGCAGAGCACAGGTCCAGGGAGAAAAAACAGTTCTGTTCCTTTTACTTTCACAGCTCGTCAGCTGAAGATCTTCGGTGTCCTGTCGGTCGTCCGATGATCTGGAAGGAATCTTGTTTGTAGTTCGTCGACGTTGAGAAAGGGAAAAGGGATCCAGTCACCTTTTCTCTTTAAAATACTGCATGGGCTGCAGTAACTAACCTGTTCAGTTACTATTGCAACTATGCCAAGATCAAATACATTGAACTTTGGCTAAAGGTCCGGTATCAATAGCTCGTTCTTTGTTCTTCTGTAGCACCGATGCAATGGCGTCTTTCACGCGTGGAAACCCACCGCCAGAGAGAAAGAATTGATTCCGCCACGGGTTTAAAGCACAGTCGTGACATCACTGTATTTGGTATCTGGTATCATCTCTGTATCCAATACCATTACAGGGAGTCCGAAGAATGGGCGGAGATAGAACATGGCATCGAGTACAGGGATTGGTGTGTTCAATGCTGTACAGTGAAAGGGAATTTACTATGGCTACAGCATGGCAGTCCATCCCTACAAAAGTGACTGCTGCAAACACAAGCATGTGGACTCTTGATTCCTTTTAAACACTGAAAGGTTTGCGAGCCATTTTTCACAGCATCTTTTTGAGATATTTTTCGTTCTTTCACCCTTGTGCATGACTTCTTTTGGTATAATACTTTTTGTCTCTCGATTTGATCAGTTTGAACATCCAAATACAGAGCAACAATCTGGCAGATTTGGAGGTAAAACGCAAAAAACTACTACAAAGCAACTGTAAACAAATACGATGCTGTCCCATCAGCTGGAAATCTGAATACATAATGAGGCGGATCACTACCGAAAGTGACATCTATTGCAAACAAAGAATAGCGGGAATACACAACACTGACAGTTCACCCTAGGAGGAAGTCACACAGCTCTAATGCTGCAAAAACACCCAAAAAAAAAGGGAAAGGTGCTGTGTGATTGACTGTACAAATTGATTTAACAAGAAATCAGAGCTCTCTTTTTACAGACTGCTGAAAGCTAAAGAAAAGAGAAGCAAATGGAGGTAGAACAAAATGTTCATAAGTTTATTAAGAAATAGACTTTTTGTTATTAATCTTTACATTTTTATAAAAGGAATATTTTAGTTAATAGGCTCTGGGTAAATATTGTTATTAAGAACATGAAACAACATTTTTAAATTTTAATCAAAAGAATACTTAAATTGATAAAAATAGGAAAATAAATTTTGCATTTTTTTTATAATAAAATTTTCCTCCTTTATTTTTTTTTCAAAAACATCATGGGAAAATCAAATCGTGAATTCAATATCATGAATCGAATCTTGAATTGTGTGAATGATTACATGCCTAAGCACAACACCACTTTGTGTCTCAGCCGATGACAGTTTTTTTTTTTGTTGTTTTTTTTAAAGCACAGTTAAACTCAGAAAAATCATGGCCATAAATAAAGCAATAAGCATAAATTACTTTTTCTAAATCCAATTCTAATCTTTGCTGTTTGTTACCGTACAAGATCTGATATCCGATACATTTCCTTTGCTATCTGATCCACCTTTTTTTTTGCCAGTAATACAGATACTGGGTACCATCTCTAGCCTTGACATGCTGAATTATAAACAGAGAATATTAAAGCAATGATATCACTTTCTCGGTCACACATGTATATCAGTCAGTGACAGAGGTCAAGGTAGGGCTTTCATCAACATTCTGGTCAGTCCTAACACACTCATAGACTGCTTTTCATCACTCCACTCCACTCCAATCCTCTCCTCTCTCGGTCTCTGTCTGTACCTCTCTCTATCTCTACAGCTTTTCACCTGAAAGGTACACCACGCCCGGTTTAAAAGAAACGTGTCAGACATAATGAGAAAGTGTTCAAACCACACCCAAGCATTCCAAACTTCGGTGCCCTCGTTAGCCTCAGCATGGAGTGTGTTATATCCGTAGATCCTGTACAAACCACCTGAATCAGCATGGCCTGACAGCTTTACGCCTCCACATGGGGACAGGAGGAAGCGCCATCACAGGATTGTTATTCTTGTCATCAAGTGAAAGAGACACCGAGTTAGGATCAGAAGCCAGGAAGAGACAAGAGGGTGAATGACATGAAGGAACAACATCTGAACAATTCCAGCAGCCGAGGAACCGAATATGGTGAAGGAGGAGAGTCTAATAGGGGAAGCCATGGCCTAATGGTTAGAGAAGCAGCTTTGGGACCAAAAGGTTGCCGGTTCGATTCTTTGGACCAGCTGAAGTGCCCTTGAGCAAGGAACCTAACCCCTAACTGCTCCCCAGGCTGCTCTGGATAAGAGCATCTGCTAAATGCCAGACAGATGGACAAAGATATACATAAGAGTTTGGAAAAAAGTCATAGAGACAGACAGAGCCGAGCCAAGCCATGTTGCCTTTTCTGGGTGTGGGTGGGCATCGTGCCATTCTAAACAGCTGCACAAGGTAGAGTTACACTCCGATAGCCAAGCGATCTGCACAGTAACGCTCAAAACCACAACACTATAAACCAACTCAAAGAAAATCTCCAACTGCATCAATAACACGAGACCCAGTCAATGACAGGAAACTTGTTCGGGTCATTTCACCTAATGATTAAATCGAGACTATAAATTATTTCACTTGAATCCACACTCTCATCTGGAGTCTCCGAGACGTAACTCAGAGTACAGGGGAACAGTTAGTCAGTTTGGAATTACACTCTTAACTACAAACACTCCTGGTGATTTCAAAAAATAAATAAATAAATAGAGCCCACCCAACAACAACTTGGGTACAGCTGGCGTTGCAGGAAAGATAATAAAAATCTCTAACACACTCACGGCTCGGATGTGACACCGTGTGGTCTTTACATGTACAGCCCTCTACTGCTCGCTCTCTTCTCACCTGCTTGATTTTGCTTGTCAGCACAGACGGCAGTTTGACCCTCAGCTGCTCGGTGTCTTTGAAGGAAGACGGGAACCCACTCAGATACGCCAACGTCTGAATCCTCACCACACCCGGAGCCTCTTTATCTGTCGTCTAGGAGGAAAGCGCATAATCACAGGAGTTTAATGTACATATAGTATGTACAGTGGTGCTTGAAAGTTTGTGAACCCTTTAGAATTTTCTATATTTCTGCATAAATATGACCAAAAACATCAGATTTTCACACAAGTCCTAAAAGTAGATAAAAAGAACCCAGTTAAACAAATGAGACAAAAATATTATATTTGGTCATTTATTTATTGAGGAAAATGATCCAATATTACATATCTGTGAGTGGCAAAAGTACAGTATGTAAACCTTTGCTTTCAGTATCTGGTGTGACCCCCTTGTGCAGCAATAACTGCAACTAAACGTTTCCTGTAACTGTTGATCAGTCCTGCACACCAGCTTGGAGGAATTTTAGCCCATTCCTCTGTACAGAACAGCTTCAACTCTGGGATGTTGGTGGGTTTCCTCATATGAACTGCTCGCTTCAGGTCCTTCCACAACATTTCGATTGGATTAAGGTCAGGACTTTGACTTGGCCATTCCAAAACATTAACTTTATTCTTCTTTAACCATTCTTTGGTAGAAAGACTTGTGTGCTTAGGGTTGCTGTCTTGCTGCATGACCCACCTTCTCTTGAGATTCAGTTCATGGACAGATGTCCTGACATTTTCCTTTAGAATTCGCTGGTATAATTCAGAATTGCTTGTTCCAACAATGATGGCAAGCTGTCCTGGCCCAGATGCAGCAAAACAGGCCCAAACCATGATACTACCACCACCATGTTTCACAGATGGGATAAGGTTCTGATGATCAGAAGGCTAGTCCTCGTGATCATTAGCAAACTGCAGATGAGCAGCAATGTTCTTTTCGGAGAGCAGTGGCTTTCTTCTTGCAACCCTGCCATGCACACCATTGTTGTCCAGTGTTCTCCTGATGGTGGACTCATGAACATTAGCCAATGTGAGAGAGGCCTTCAGTTGCTTAGAAGTTACCCTGGGGTCCTTTGTGACCTCGCCGACTATTACACACCTTGTTCTTTGTTGGTCGACCACTCCTGGGGAGGGTAACAGTGGTCTTGAATTTCCTCCATTTGTACACAATCTGTCTGACTGTGGATTGGTGGAGTCCAAACTCTTTAGATGGTTTTGTAACCTTTTCCAGCCTGATGCGCATCAACAATGCTTTTTCTGAGGTCCTCAGAAATCTCCTTTGTTCGTGCCATGATACGCTTCCACAAACATGTGTTGTGAAGATCAGACTTTGATAGATCCCTGTTCTTTAAATAAAACAGGGTGCCCACTCACACCTGATTGTCATCCCATTGATTCTTCACCTCGCGAACCCAGCCTTCCTGCACCACAGAGGTATGACGGCAAGCACAGTGAGTGCCGAGAGTTCCTTACCCAGTGTCAACTCACCTTTGAGCTTCAGCCTACCCTCTCTCCCGGACTCCCTGGCCAAGGAATCTACATCCCGGTCTCCATCTCCTGGGGTGAGTCTGTCCACTCTTGTCAAGCTTTGATAGACTCAGGAGCGGCTGGGAACTTTATGGATATTCACTTCGCCCAAAGCATCAATATTCCGACTGCACCTCTTGAAGTCCCACTGTCTGTGTCTGCCCTCGATGGCCAAGCGTTAGGTGATGGAAGAGTCACCCAAGTTACTTCTCCAGTTTTCCTCCAGTCTCAAGGTCACAAGGAAGAAATATCCCTGCACCTGATTCCTTCACCAGAGTTCCCAGTTATTCTAGGTCTTCCTTGGCTCACCCGCCACAACCCTCGTATAGACTGGGTCACTAGCCAGGTTGTGGAGTGGGGTCCTGCTTGCTATGCCTCTTGTCTGCTCTCTAGCTCTCCTGTGTCTCCTGCCGAGCCTCCTGATCTCACCGAGTTATCTCAAGTTCCCACAGAGTACTGGGATCTCAAGGAGGTATTCAGCAAGAGCAGGGCCGCCGTTCTTCCTCCGCACCGGGCCTACGACTGTGCCATCGACTTGCTCCCTGGGACTACCCCTCCTCGTGGCAGACTGTTTTCACTCTCTCAGCCAGAACGCAAGGCCATGGAGGAATACCTCAAAGATGCCCTGGTCTCTGGGTTTATTCGACCCTCCACTTCACCTGCTGGAGCCGGCTTCTTCTTTGTCGGCAAGAAGGATGGGGGGCTCCGACCATGTATTGATTACAGGGGCCTGAATAAGATCACTGTGCGCAACCGATATCCCCTTCCGCTGATGTCCACAGCTTTCGACCTGCTCCAAGGCGCCACCGTCTTCACCAAGTTGGACCTACGGAACGCATACCACCTCATCCGTATCCGACAGGGAGACGAGTGGAAGACTGCCTTTAACACCCCGTCTGGGCACTACGAATACCAGGTGATGCCCTTCGGACTCACCAACGCACCAGCTGTTTTTCAGGCCCTAATCAACGACGTCTTAAGGGACATGATTAACCTATACGTTTTTGTCTACCTCGACGACATCCTTATCTTTTCCAAGACCGTGCAGGAGCACCGCCACCATGTCCGCCAGGTTCTCCAGAGGCTGCTACAGAACAATCTGTTCGCCAAGGCCCAGAAATGCGAATTTCATGTTCCCGAGGTCTCCTTTCTGGGATTTATTGTACGGACAGGCCAACTCCAAATGGACCCTGCCAAGACCCTGGCCGTCCGGGATTGGCCTACTCCCAAGTCCGTTAAGGAGGTTCAGCGGTTCTTAGGATTCGCTAACTTCTACCGCAAGTTCATCAGGAACTTCAGTTCTGTGGCAGCACCCATGTCAGACCTCACCAAAGGGACAGGTGGATCTTATGGCTGGTCTCCTCAGGCAGAAAAGGCGTTCAAAGACCTCAAGGACCGCTTCTGCACGGCACCCATTCTGGTTCTCCCGGACACCTCCCAACCATTCATCGTGGAGGTGGACGCCTCGGACAGTGGTGTCGGCGCGGTGCTCTCTCAACGTTCGGAAGGAAAGCTGCACCCCTGCGCTTACTTCTCCCACCGCCTGAGTCCTGCTGAGTCCCGGTACGATGTGGGGGATCGAGAACTGCTAGCGGTCAAACTGGCCCTTGAGGAGTGGAGGCACTGGCTGGAGGGAGCACAACATCCATTCCTGGTTTGGACTGACCACAAGAACCTGGAGTACCTCCAGCAAGCCAAGAGACTGAACCCTCGACAGGCTAGGTGGGCCCTGTTTTTCAGTCGGTTTGACTTCACCCTCTCATACCGCCCCGGCTCCAAGAACACCAAACCTGACGCACTGTCCAGACTGTTCTCTGCCACTAACAGGGAAAATGAAGTCGGGCCTATTATCCCTGTGTCCCGGATTGTGGCCCCTGTCCGCTGGGGTATTGAGGAGGCTGTCCGACGAGCCCAACGCCAGGACCCCGGTCCTGGGACGGGGCCACCAGGCCTCTTGTACGTCCCACATCAAGCCCGGGCCAAGGTTCTCCAGTGGGGTCACTCTTCCCCTCTCACCGCCCACCCGGGAGCTCGGAGGACCCTGGACTTCCTGAAAAGACGCTTCTGGTGGCCTAACATGGAGAAGGAAGTAAGGTCATTTGTCCTGTCCTGTGAGGTTTGCACCAGAACCAAGAACCCACGACAGCGTCCCCAGGGTCTCCTGCATCCTCTGACCATTCCCCGGCGTCCCTGGTCCCACGTGGCAGTCGACTTTATCACGGGTCTCCCTGAGTCACAAGGTAACACGGTCATTTTGGTCTTAGTTGACAGATTCTCCAAGGCCTGCCGCTTCATACCACTGTGCAAACTCCCCTCTGCTCTTGAAACTGCGAAACTTTTGTTTAATCATGTCTTCCGAGTCTTTGGTCTTCCACAGGACATCGTCTCAGACCGAGGGCCCCAGTTCTCCTCCCGAGTGTGGCACGGGTTCTGCAAGGTCATCGGAGCCACTGCCAGCCTCTCCTCTGGGTTTCACCCACAGTCCAATGGTCAGACGGAGAGGCTCAACCAGGACCTGGAAACCACCCTGCGAGGCCTGGCTATGGATAACCCGACATCGTGGAGCACCTGGCTGCCATGGGCGGAGTACGCCCACAACACCCTGCAGTCATCGGCCACCAAGCTGTCGCCATTCCAGTGCCAATTCGGGTTCCAGCCACCTCTGTTCCCGGACCAGGAGGAGGACGCGGGGGTGCCCTCGGTCAACCAATATGTGAGACGGTGTCGCAAGACCTGGAGCAAGGTCAGGAAGACCCTCATACAGACCTCCAGAACCAACCAGACTCAGGCCAACCGCCATAGAAGACCTGCACACGCTTTCCGCCCTGGGCAGCGTGTTTGGCTGTCTACTAAGGACCTTCCACTGCGGGTGGAGAACCGCAAGCTTGCTCCTCGCTACATTGGCCCCTTCAAGGTGGTGCGCAGGGTGAACCCTGTCTCCTACCGGCTCCAGTTGCCCCGGACTCTGAGGATCAACCCCACTTTCCATGTTTCCCTGTTACGGCCCGTACTGACGTCTACGTATGCCCCTGCCCCTAGGAACCCCCCACCCCCCCGCATCTTCCAGGGGCAGACTGTGTTCACTGTGAATCGCCTGCTTGACTCCCGCCGGGTCCGCGGCGGGTTGCAATATCTGGTGGACTGGGAGGGCTATGGTCCTGAGGAGCGCTGCTGGGTTCCTGCTCGGGATGTCCTTGATAAAGAACTATGTCGGGACTTCTATTCGGCCCATCCGGATCGCCCTGGGAACGTCAGGAGACGCTCCTAGAGGGGGGGGTCCTGTTAGGACTAGGACTGTTTTGGCCTCTAGAGGCCGCTGTTATTTCCTTTTCATGTCGTGTTTATTTTGGCCTCTAGAGGCCGCCACTGTTCCTGTGTTTTGTGTTTGTGTTAATTGCCTAATTATCTTCACCTGTGTCCTTAATTAGTTTGTGTATTTATACCCCTGAGTTCAGTCCTCTTGTCACGGAGTCTTTGTGCTGTTATGTTTATCTCCAGTTTCCTTTGTACTGTGTTTTTTGATCTTCTTAGCTTTTGTATTTTTGCACTTTGCTTTTCTTTTGGATTATACTCTTTGGTTTTTTTTTTGTCTTTTGTTTTGCCCTGTATATAGTGTATATAGTTTAAATAAACCTTTTGATTCTTTTTCTACTTCCGCCTCACGCCTCTGCATTTGAGTCATCCCCCTGGTGGCCTAGTGGGGGTTTGCTGGATTATCACACCAACGAACCAGGTTCGAATCCCAGCAAAACCCTAACAGTGCAATACTGAGATCTTTAAAAATTACTCTTTTTTTTCAGGAAGCACTTCACAGTTAAAGTCTTTCATACAAAAATCACTTATATACTGTATAATATACAAAAATATATTTACATAAAACATACCGGTCCCTCCATGACTGTCGTCACCCCTTGTAAAGATTAGTAAAAAAGGCTAGGGGGGGGAAAAAAATCCACCTTTAAGTGAAGTCGCTTCATCTCACACTGAAAAAACGAGAAAAATCCAACCTTTAATTGGAATAAATTTATTCAGAGTAAAACAAATCCCTCATCAAGAAATATTTTCAATAAAAACACACGTGCCACACTATTATTTACACCCCTGCATTTAATACCCTGTACAACCTCCCTTTGCCAGTAAAACAGCACCGAATCTCCTATAACAGTTTACAAGGTTGGAGATACAGAGCAGGGCATCTGACACCGTTCCTCTTTACACAATCTCTCCAGATCATCCAGGGTCCTCGACCCTCTCCTGTGCTTCTCCTCTTCAGCTCAGCCCACAGGTTTTTAAACGGGGTTCAGGTCAGAGATGGCCAGGGCAGAAGCTTGATTCTCGTCTCGTCTCATCTTCTTCCGCTTATCCGGGACCGGGTTGCGGAGGCAGCAGTCTAAGCATGGAAGCCCAAACTTCCCTTTCCCCAGACACCTCGGCCAGCTCCTCGGGAAGAACACTGAGGCGTTCCCAGGCCAGCCGAGAGACATAGTCCCTCCAGCGTGTCCTGGGTCTTCCCTGGGGCCTCCTCCCGGGGGGACATGCCTGGAACACCTCCCCAGGGAGGCGTCCAGGAGGCATCCGAAAAAGATGCCCGAGCCACCTCAGCTGGTTCCTCTCGATGTGGAGGAGCAGCGGCTCTACTCCGAGCTCCTCCCGAGTGACTGTGCTTCTCACCCTAAGGGAGCGCCCAGCCACCCTGCGAAGGAAACTCATTTCAGCTGCTTGTATCCGCGATCTTGTTCTTTCTGTCATTACCCAAAGCTCATGACCATAGGTGAGAGTCGGAATGTAGATCGACCGGTAAATTGAGAGCTTCGCCTTTTGGCTCAGCTCCTTCTTCACCACAACGTACCGGTAAAGCGACCGCATCACTGCGGAGGCTGCACCGATCCGCCTGTCGATCTCACGCTCCATCCTTCCCTCACTCGTGAACAAGATCCCGAGATACTTAAACTCCTCCACTTGAGGCAGGACTTCTCCACCAACCTGGAGAGGGCAAGCCACCCTTTTCCGGTCGAGAACCATGGCCTCGGACTTGGAGGTGCTGATTCTCATCCCAGCCGCTTCACACTCGACTGCAAACCGCCCCAGTGCATGCTGAAGGTCCTGGTTTGAAGAAGCCAACAGGACAACATCATCCGCAAAAAGCAGAGATGAAATCCTGTGGTTCCCAAACAGGATTCCTTCCGGCCCCTGGCTGCGCCTAGAAATTCTGTCCATAAAAATTATGAACAGAACCGGTGACAAAGGGCAGCCCTGCCGGAGTCCAACATGCACTGGGAACAGGTCTGACTTACTGCCAGCAATGCGAACCAGACTCCTGCTCCGTTCATACAGGGACCGGACAGCCCTTAGCAAAGAGCCCTGAACCCCATACTCCTGAAGCACCCTCCACAGAATACCACGGGGGACACGGTCGAATGCCTTCTCCAGATCCACAAAGCACATGTGGACTGGTTGGGCAAACTCCCATGAACCCTCGAGCACCCTATGAAGGGTATAGAGCTGGTCCAGTGTTCCGCGACCAGGACGAAAACCGCATTGTTCCTCCTGGATCCGAGGTTCGACTATTGGTCGAATTCTCCTCTCCAGTACCCTGGAGTAAACTTTCCCTGGGAGGCTGAGAAGTGTGATTCCCCTATAATTGGAGCACACTCTCCGGTCCCCTTTCTTAAAAAGAGGGACCACCACCCCAGTCTGCCACTCCAGAGGCACTGTCCCCGACCGCCACGCAATGTTGCAGAGGCGTGTCAACCAAGACAGCCCCACAACATCTAGAGACTTGAGATACTCAGGGCAGATCTCATCCACCCCCGGTGCCTTGCCACCGAGGAGCTTGCAAACCACCTCAGTGACTTCGGCTTGGGTAATGGACGAGTCCACCTCTGAGTCATCAGCCTCAGTCTCCTCAGTGGAAGACATGACGGTGGGATTGAGGAGATCCTCAAAGTATTCCTTCCACCGCCCGACAATGTCCCCAGTCGAGGTCAACAGCTCCCCACCCGCACTGTAAACAGTGTTGGCAGAGTACTGCTTCCCCCTCCTGAGGCGCCGGACGGTTTGCCAGAATTTCTTCGAGGCCGACCAATAGTCCTTCTCCATGGCCTCCCCGAACTCCTCCCAGTTCCGAGTTTTTGCCTCCGCAACTGCCCGAGCTGCAGCACGCCTGGCCTGCCGATACCCGTCGGCTGCCTCAGGAGTCCCGGAGGTCAACATGGCCTGATAGGACTCCTTCTTCAGCTTGACGGCATCCCTTACTTCCGGTGTCCACCACCGGGTTCGGGGATTGCCGCCACGACAGGCACCGGAGACCTTGCGGCCACAGCTCCGAACAGCCGCGTCCACAATGGAGGTAGAGAACATGGTCCACTCAGACTCAATGTCCCCCGCCTCCCTCGGAAGCTGGGAAAAGCTCTCCCGGAGGTGGGAGTTAAAGACCTCCCCAACAGAGTGCTCGGCCAGATGTTCCCAGCAGACCCTCACCATACGTTTGGGCCTGCCAGGTCTGTCCAGCTTCCTCCTCCGCCAGCGGATCCAACTCACCACCAGGTGGTGATCAGTTGACAGCTCAGCCCCTCTCTTCTTGATTCTGTGCTCAGCTAAATACTGTTGTGTTGATTTGGACATATGCTTCAGATCATTGTCCTGCTGGAAGATCCAATGACGACCCAGTTTTAGTTTCCTGCCAGAGGAGCCAGACTTTGATTTAAAACGTTCTGGTGTTTCATAGTGTCCATGATGCCATGGACTTTAACAAGGTTTCCAGGACTTTGGGAGGAAAAAACAGCCCCAAAACATCACAGAACCTCCACCGTATTTTACAGTTGGGAATTGGGATTGAGTTATTTTCATTATAGACAGCCTTCTTTTAAACACCAAACCCATCTTGTGTGTTTACTGCCAAAAAAAAAAAAAAAGCTCAATTTTTGTTCCAGTAGACCAGAGAACACGGTTCCAGTCAAGGTTGTAATGGTGTTTCACAAACTTCAGGTGTTTACACTTGTGGTTAACTGACAGAAAATGCTTTTTTCTGGCAAACCTTCCAAATAATCTGTTGGCATGGAGGTGGAATCTGATGACTGTTTTGGAGATTTAGAAACCTTAAAAGGTCTCCTTGCATCGTTTTTTCATTAATTGTGCGGTGGTCTCTAGTATGAACGAATGCCCTGTGAGCTGGTTTTGGTGAAAAAAAAAAAATGCTGTGGTGCTCCTGTTTCAGGCTGTTCTAGTTTGGTGGAGGAGTGGGTGGGGAGAGAACGACAGGATTTCAGCTATTACTCATAAATATTAATGACATGTAAACATATCGCTTCTGATTGGCTAACAGCACTGTGACGCTCCCTCCAGTGGGTTATGGGTGAGGCCATGACTACTAATTTTTGAAGTGACGCAAGTTCGTAGGGCTTTTTCTGATTCGCTCGTTTTTCTGTCTATTTTCTTTCATAGGCTAATACAGGGCAGGCTTTCGTCTAAACCGGGGAATAGGGGCGCTGTGCCCTCTTACTCTTGGCGTGCGCCCCCTTACCAAAATTCCGATTGAACCCCAAGTCACACTTAGGCCATGCACTTATATGCTACTGCACAACATGCAATCTTTCTCAAAACGATCTTTTCTCCGTGAAAACATCCCAGCAACACCACGTGACAACGTGTCTGATCATCAAATACGTTATAATTACTCCAGAAATATTCCAATCATAGTAGATACACCGCCAGACGGTGCAAAAACAATCCGAATTGGCGTTTTCCAGACCGAGGCGCCATGTTGTTTAGTTGTTTACTTGTCGCGGCTGCTCTCGCAAGATTTGACATGGGTTACATACAAGGTCAGCTGACTTGTCGAGCGAGATTTCTCGAGACTGAATGACCCTTCACCCACCGGCGTGGGAGCTTTTGACAGAAGTAGTTCGTGAGTTGTTTTTGTTGACACTTGGGCATTTAAAGATATCATCCCGCGGCACGAAACGGAAGAAAGCCAAAGACTGTCCAGGGCAGAAGAAGATTACTTCTTTCTTTTTCAATGTTGACAGACAATTTGTTACAATTTCCCTCTCAGCCTCAGAATGTCCCATTATAGCCTCAATTTTTCAAAGGCTTCACGCGGGGGGGGGGGACGGACAACCGGCACCATCCCCTCGTCGCTTCGCTCCCTCGCCATGGTGAGCGCCCTCATACTAAATTTTTCTAGAAAAAACCCTGCAGGGAATGGGGGTAGAAGAACATTTTCACGTGCAGCATGCATATGCAACTCAGAGTGACCTATGGTATTTCAAAAAGAGCAAGTATTAAACGGTTTGTCGTGGAATGACACCTTTAAGATTTTACTTTTTCTTGTAATTCACCAACAGTGATCCTTGGGGATTTTTTCCCTCTCTTACCCTCTTCACTGTACGTGGGGCAAAATAAACTTTAATCCTCTTCCAGGTGAGTATGTAACAGGTTCCAGTTGGTGCCCACTTTTTTTTTTTTATTACTGCCCTAACAGTAGAAATGGACATTTTCAGACGAGTAGCTATTTTTTAACCATTCCCTGACTTATGAAGGTCAACACACTTCTCCCTCATTTGTTTTGTGTGTCTCTCTGATCTTTCCCATGTTGATGGATGACTAATGCTGCTTTTCCACTACAAACGCGGCTGAGCCGTGCCGTGCCGAGTCGAGCTGAGCGGGGCTGTTGGAGTTGCATTTCGACTACAACCGCGCTGAACCGTGCTGGCTGGAAGTGGGTGGACACATTGGGTGGAGTTAGCGAAAGTGGGTGGACGTCATGTGATGTCATTAAGCAGCGCAAACAGTGACATCAGTGACAGTGGCGGAACAAGTCAGAGCCGGGCCGGGGGCGGGGCAAATGACCGGGCCCTTTATTAAAGCTTATCATAACATCATTTTAGGCTACAAAATGTCCGCAACTGCGGTGTTTACCAATTTCAACACTACCGGGTGCAACTATGTTATTTAGTACATCAAGTCCTTCAAACGAACATGTAACTCAGAAACAAAAAACATTAGGATACTGTACATGGCTCATAATAAAACATCAATAGCCTATACTGCGCACATTATTTGAAGGGCATACGAATGAGCGCTCAGAGGTTGCAACGGTGACAGGAAGAGTCAGAAATAAAAGGAGGGTGGTGCAAACCTCACTGAATGCACTGTGTTTACCAATTTCAACACTACGGGGTGCAACTATGTTATTTTGTACATTAAGTCCTTCAAACGAACATGTAACTCAGAAACAAAAAAAACATTAGGCAACATACTGTACATGGCTCATAATAAAACATCAATAGCCTACTGCGCGCATTATTTGAAGGGCATACGATGAGCCTTGCGCTCCGCGAACTCGTCCACGATGCTCTGTATGTCACTGATTCAGTGAGCTTTTCAGCGGTAGTCTCATGACCCGAATAGTAAACAATAAACATGGAGGACATGGAGTCGTTAGTGTTGCTGGTCTTGGTGCTGTGGCTTGTTGTCACCGACAACGCGGACAGATACTGGCAAGAGCGTATAGATGAGGCGAGGCGCATAAGGCTTCAGAAATTCTCGTAATTCGTAATTATTCTCCTTCCGGGTTTGCGGTGTTTACAGATCCCAGCGCGCTCGCGGGGCGTGTGTGGGCATGTGAGGACACTCCTCCTCACCAATCAGTGCACAGGGGAGTGTCTGCTCACGCCCCCAACCTCAGTCGGCACGGTTTGGCTCGCTTCAGCCCCACTCCAAAACGGTGCGAGTTTTAGGGGCTAAGCAAGGCTGAAACGAGCTGAGTCGTGCTGGTTTTTGGCAGTCGAAACGCGAGCCGTGTCGGGCTGAAGTGAGCTGAAGCGAGCTGAAGTGAGCTGAAAAAGGGTAGTGGAAAAGGGCCATAAGTGAATTTGGCTTCTGTGTCACCTCAGAATTGTTCCCCAGTTAGTCAGGAAGTCCTGGATTACAGCTTGAAAGGTCCTACACGCTCCAATCAACTCAAACATGTACAATTTAAATGGGAAACATAACATACTTCAGTTACATTGCATTCACCATCATTTCCAGGGGTGCCAATAATACGTTATTTCTTGATGAGGGATTTGTTTTTATCTGAATAAATTTATTTCAATTAAAAGGTTGGATTTTTCTCAGTTTTTCAGTGTGAGATGAAGCAACTTCGCCTAAAAGGTGGATTTTTTTCTAACCCTTTTTTACTAATCTTTACAAAGGGTGCCAATAATCATGCAAGGCACTGCATATAGTACAAATATAATAAACTCAACTGTAATAAAAAAAAAGCAAAGAGTCAATCTCTTTTTACGTAAACATTTCCAGTTCCAAAAATACATTTCTTTCCAATATTAGAAGAGAATTCCAGTCCTTGATGTTTGTTACAGGATCTGATATCCGATGCATTTTCCCTGATGCTGGGTATCGGATCAGTGGCATGTCGATTTCTTTATATTAGGAAGTCTTATTTTACTAAAAACATTAGTGCTGATAAAATAAAGTGTGGCGGTCATTGGGTATGTACAGTGAGAGTAAAAAGTATTTGATCCCTTGCTGATTTTGTTGGTTTGCCCACTAATAAAGACATGATCATTCTATACTTTTAATGGTAAATGTATTCTAACATGGAGAGACAGAATATCAAAAAGAAAATCCAGAAAATAACTTTAAAGAATATATATTAATTGATTTGTATTTCATTGAGGGAAATAAGTATTTGATCCCCTAGTATGCATTAGGAGTTCTGGCTTTCGCAGACCAGTTAGACACTCCCAATCAACCTGTTACCTGAATTGAAGACACCTGTTCTAACTAATCACCTGTATGAAAGACACCTGTTCACAGAATCAGACAGATTCCAAACTCTCCAACATGGGTAAGACCAAAGAACTCTCTCAGGACCTCAGAGACAGGATTGTTGACCTGCACAAATCTGGAATGGGCTACAAAATCATTAGCAAGATGCTGGGTATTAAAGTAACAACCATTGGTGCAATTGTGAGAAAATTTAAGAAGTATAACATGACCATCAATAGACCTCGGTCTGGTGCTCCACGGAAGATTTCACCTCGTGGGGTGGCAATGATCATGAGAACTGTGAGAAATCAGCCTGCAACCACACAGCGGGAGTTAGTGAATGACCTCAAGGCAGCTGGGACCACAGTCACCAGGAAAACAATTGGCAACACTTTGCGCCGCAATGGATTAAAATCCTGCAGTGCCCGAAAGGTACCCCTGCTTAAGAAGGCGCATGTGGAGGCCCGCCTAAAAAGTATGCCAATGATCACCTCAAAGATGTACAAAGGGATTGGGAGAAGGTTCTGTGGTCAGACGAGACCAAAATTGAACTATTTGGCCTAAATTCTACTCGTCATGTGTGGAGGAAGAAAAATGCTGCCTATGACCCCAGGAACACTGTGCCCACCGTCAAGCATGGAGGTGGAAGCATTATGTTTTGGGGGTGTTTCTCTGCCAAGGGCACAGGGCTACTTCACCGCATCAGTGGGAAGATGGATGGAGCCATGTACCGTGCAGTCCTGAGGGACAACCTCCTCCCCTCTGTCAGGAAGTTGAAAATGGGCCGTGGTTGGGTCTTCCAACATGACAACGACCCGAAGCATACAGCAAAGGCAACAAAGGAGTGGCTCAAGAAGAACCACATTAAGGTCATGGAGTAGTCCAGCCAGTCTCCGGACCTCAATCCAATCGAAAATCTATGGAGGGAGCTGAAGGTCCGAGTTGCCAAGCGACAGCCCACCAACCTTAATGATTTAGAGAGGATCTGCAAAGAAGAGTGGGCCAAAATTCCCCCTGATATGTGTGCTAACCTTGTGGTTAACTACAACAAACGTCTGTCCGCTGTGCTTGCAAACAAAGCCTTTGCCACCAAGTATTAAGTGCTTTTGGCTAGAGGGATCAAATACTTATTTCCCTCAATGAAATACAAATCAATTAAAATATGTTCTTTAAAGTTATTTTCTGGATTTTCGTTGTGATATTCTGTCTCTCCATGTTAGAATACATCTACCATTAAAAGTATAGAATGATATATAGTCTTTATTAGTGGGCAAACCAACAAAATCAGCAACGGATCAAATACTTTTTACTCTCACTGTATATCACTCTGAAAGGATAATATGGCATCACAAGAAAGGTTATAAATGTGATTGGTTTCAGCCTTATATAGTTTATTCATAAATAACACACAGCAGCTAAATAAAACGGTTTAAATTTTTCATTTTTAATAAAACTGCAAATGAATTCAGACTCTTGAACCTTGTCATACAACAGCATAAAAATCACATCAGGTCTAAAATCTAAACCCCTGCACAATTTAAAAAAAAAAAGTTAACTAGGGTGGCAGCTACAATTATCGACACCATTTAAGATTTACCAATAAAAAATAAAAATTAAAAAAAAAAAAAAAATGATGAGTTTCAAAACCTGCTTTCTTTCTTACTCTTTCATTTGACAGTCACAATTTTGTATCTAAACGCGCGTTTGAGAATCACGTGAGGTGTCGATAATAGCGATCACTTTCACCGGTGTCCACCATTATCGACACCCTGTGGAATTAAGGGACATTTACAACTGTTACGGATCGATCTTTGTGTAACATTGTTGAAGTAGATGAAGTACTTTGAAAAAATAAAAGTGCTGTGATTTATAAATGTTTTTTTCTGATCCATAAGAGAATGGAATGTTTATAGAGTATTTGGAATCCGATTGCAATAAATAGAATTAGAGCAGAATTAAATTCCTAGCATATAAAAAAATAAATAAATACACACTTGAAATATTCAGATTTTTCTATTCCATTCAGAAATTTTTTTTGCAGTTTGTTGTAAATATCTCCCACATATTACAATATCAGCAGACATTTTATATTTTGGTTCGAGGAATGACGTGCAACCTTTGACCTGGATGTTCATGTGGTTACAATATCAGTTGCCTGTTGACATTTATTGGTAAACTACAAAACTAGAAATGAATACCAACAACAACGAATGATTAACAAAATGTGATCTACGAAAATACTTAGAAAGTGGAACAAAAAGATTTTCTGACAGGTTAAACATTATCAGTTCATTTGTTCACAAACATTAGAATTACTTCCTCATTTACGAAAACACTGACATCCATATATTTATATAAAAGATACTTTGTACTAAATATAAAGTCTATGTAAAACAAATTTTAAATAAAAACTAATGTTTTGTTAACTTAATACCACATACCGATTATTATTTTATTTTTTATAAATAAATCATCTGGATGTCGATAATTGTGGAACGGTGTCGATAACTGTAGACAAAAGTGTCAATAACTGTGGAACAGTGTCACGTGATCTGATACTCTAAGTAATCGGGAATCAACTTGTCTTTTTTCCACTGGAAGTTTGAGTAATTATTCATGCACAATTTACATATCGAAAGTCTTTTCTACTTTTGCAACGGCCTAAAGATCGTTAAGGTGTCGATAATTGTAACCGCAGCTCTAGCTCTAGAAAATTAGGACTTCGTTTTCTACAGTTTCACTCAAGGAAAACAGAATGGTCTGCTAATAAAAACAAAATCGATTCTCTACAGTCTATATTTCAGAAACCATATTATGCATAAATTCTCATTTCTACTCTGAGATGTACAGACTTATTTACCTCATATTAATCCGTATAATCCGTAAAAAAAAAAAAAGCATTAGTAACAGGTTAGAACATTTCGTAAATTTAATATAATTCACTGTATTTGTTTTTAAAGGGAAAGCAGCATCTCTCACCAGATAGGCTCTGGAGACGGAGTGTTTCGGAAAGTCCTTCGGGGTGTCCGAGTGAGCTTTATCAGCTAGCAAAACAAAAGCATAAAAAGGTATGTTTAAGTATGTGTACATGCAGGTGAACAAGCTCATTCATTATGAGTGGAAAAATGGGGATTATTCCAAAGCCCTCCCGAGTACACAGCAGGTCTAAGTGTTAAATAAAATGATCAAGAAAAACAAATTTTTGCCTGTAAATGAGAACCGAATGTATGAACCTGTCAGGAGGCCCAAAATTCCTACTAGTCCTGGGTTCGATCCAAAGCACGCGTTACTGTGACCCTGGTAGCTAAAGTAGCGTAATAACCATCTGGTTCTCAATCTAGGGAAACAAACGAGGATGTTAACTCCCTCAAAAAGGACGACTCTGTGGAGCCAGTCAGTATATTCCTTCTTAAAACTTTAGCAACACGTTCAAAGAAAATATCTTGCAAATAAACAAACTGAGCTAAAAGTTGGTCTTTATGTCTGTTCTTTATTAAAAAAAAAAAAGCTGCATGTTGAATTTGTTCTTAACCATATAACCACTAAAGTGATGAAAATAGACTGGACTATTTTTTGTCAGGGAGGCCGCCATAACTTCATTGTACGTGATGTAATGTTCCACGAGCATAGCGGAGGCGTACAAGTGCATGCTGTACTAGTGTCAGCAGGGGCGAAGTATTTGGTCAGCGATGGTTGGAGACGCATGCAAGTGCAGAAGTTCGGTATTACAAAGAAAAGTGCAAACAGGCAAACGGTCCAAATCGGCAGGTATACATTGTGAACGGTAAAACGGGCAAAAGGTCAAGCGAGGCACAAACAGGATATCATAGACAGAAGCAGGGTCAAAAACGAGGAACAGGAAACAGAAACCAGGAAATCAGGTCAGGAAACAAGGCTTGGTAATGTGTCACAACAATGCAATACTTCACAAAGTAAGTCTGCATTCGGAGTCTTTATATAGGTGTGCTGACTGCGCCTTAATCCCGTGCAGGTGTGGGTCATTCACGGCATGCGTGAGAGACAGTTCAGAGCGCGCCTGAGAGTCCTTCTGTTGGGACAACTAGACTATAGGATAATATCATGGTCTAGTGTAACTTCTCGGTCAGTTTGTATGCGGTGCTCCACAAAAATTATGGTAATGCAGTATTAGAAATGGAATCAAGATAAATTAGTGGCTAGTTTATTGCCTGTTTATTTTTAAATAAATATTTACCTGCTTATCTTCCATTTGTTTGATGCGTGACATGGTATGCTGTCATGCAGAACCCTACGTCACGCAGCGCTACCTTTGCTTCTGTCTCCTAATGCATCCATGGGGAAAATGGCCCAACGGGCTGAGGTTATAACTTTAACATGTTTAAGCTATCCATCCATCCATCCATCCATCCATCCATTATCTGTAGCCGCTTATCCTGTCCTACAGGGTCGCAGGCAAGCTGGTGCCTATCCCAGCTGACTACGGGCGAAAGGCAGGGTACACCCTGGACAAGTCGCCAGGTCATCACAGGGCTGACACATAGACACAGACAACCATTCACACCTACGGTCAATTTAGAGTCACCAGTTAACCTAACCTGCATGTCTTTGGACTGTGGGGGAAACCGGAGCACCCGGAGGAAACCCACGCCGACACGGGGAGAACATGCAAACTCTGCACAGAAAGGCCCTCGCCAGCCACGGGGCTCGAACCCAGACCTTCTTGCTGTGAGGCGACAGTGCTAACCACTACACCACCGTGCCGCCATGTTTAAGCTAAAATCCGCTTAATTTTTTTTCCCTCTAGAACACCTTGTATTAATGTATAAATGATGACCTTTCATCATCACCCTGTAATTTCAAAATTTCCTGGTTAATCGCTTTAACACACTGTGGTGTACAGCTGTAGCACAACCTTACACTAAACTTTATTTTGCTCAGTTTTGATGCATTTGCATGTTCCTGATTCGGAAAAATCCTCCATCCAGGTGAATTAGTCCAAAAGTCGTTTTACTAAAAACTTCAGTCGTTCATCAAGCTGGATATAAATGGACGTGTGTGTAAATCATTCATACAAGTGTTTATAGAAGACATTTGGTCCATTAAAATCCTGCCCATTTGAGAAAACGTTCATATCCTATTCGTGCTCCTAAGTGTGTGCGTGTGTAAATTTATACACAAGACGACTGACTAACGTAAACCTTGACATGTTGACTAATTTGCATGGATTATCAGACTTAAATCTGAAATAAACTGTCTGTGCAAAGCCGTAAGACGGAAACAAACCTCAGCTGACAGAAGCTTTACTGCTTACTTATTATTATTCATGTTATTGTTATTATTAGCTTATCCGGCCAATAGGTGATGAGCTTATGGCATCATGTGTTGCCCATCGTCTGTCCAGCATCATCCACATTTCACGAAAATCACATCTTCTCTCTCAATTCTTCACCGATTTTTATTCTTTTTAGCAGGAAGGTAGGTCTGCCTGGGATGCATATAGCTTCTATCCAAGTTTGCATAATAGCAATTAATAATGAAGCTATGGAGCAATTAAGCCTTAACGATCAGTTTCCACACAATCACTTCTCCCTCAATTCTTCACCGATTTTGATTCTTTCTGGCATGAACGTAGGGATACTTAGGGTGCATACGACTTCTACTCAGATTTGCTTAATTACAATTATTAATGAAGTTATGGCCTAATTAAGCCTTAATGAGAAGTTCAACAAAAATCGCTTCTTCTCGGTCAA